>NC_039482.1:8595269-8709137 GCF_003590095.1 Trichoplusia ni | reverse complement strand
ATTAGTGGGCTTAGAAAAACTGCTCAACATATATATAAACCGAAAGATCCTTTTATTATTCCCAAGGGTACAATACAGGATCCATTTTGACCCCAGATGAAGCCTTTTTACAACATCATAACACACAATTGATTCTGATATGACATATCCCAATCATTCAAACATTTTCTGTAACTTTAATTCTCTTGAAATATTTTTACCCTTTGAATTGAATGCTCCAATTTAGTACCGTTGGATCCTTATCCATCAACTGTGGAGGTCCAATCTGTGTGTTATTGTGTATCTTCGCGTGGGAGCTACCAATTTTGATTCCGGGCAGATACGGGTGTCTATAGCACTCGTAAAATAGTTGGGAATAGAAATTGTGTTGCGTAATTCACCTTCCGTCCCTTTTCGCTTGAAGGATTCCGTTGTTCAATTCTAAGCAATATGTACTTAAAATTTAGGGTGTAAGGTGCAAATTTGGTTACCAAGTGTACGTGTTTGGATTATTTTGAATAGGTGACTATTAAGTCTGAATGTTCTAGATTTGAGGTAGTATTTGTGCTGTTTATTTACAGTTTATTATTAAATATAAGGTAATAGGTTTAATGTATTATCACGTTATCTCATTTAAGTAGATTTAGACAAATATTTTTTACAAAATCAAGTTTATTTTGGAGAAGTCTTTGATTGTTTATTTAAATTTAGATTCTTGATCACCAGTAAATTTGAATTATAATAATAGCTAGGAGTAGGAAGCGCAGTGTTCAAAATGGAACTGTTATGAGGATTCCCGAATTTCGGTTTTTAAAAAACAAGAAATAAAACTTAGATGAATATTGAAGGACACTTTAATTACTTTAGGACTCGGTAAAATAGGGCAAGTGTCACGCGCGGATGATGGAATCGAACTGTCGCAAAGAGAGCGTCTTATTATTATGAACTATCAAAGTGCTGACAAGGGATATAGAAAGAGCCGTTGGGCACTATCATATACATTACATATATATAACAGCCCCCAGGGTTTTGACTAAACTTATCCTTAAAAGGTTAAGTTTATGCAAGGGATTTACGGATTTTAGGTGCGGAAATGTCGGAAGAACTAGCAGCAACTTCTGTAAGCTCTTCAGCTTTTTCCGTATTACATTTGAAAGCTTGTCTATTTAAGAGCGATGACAAATGCCCGATTTTATAAACTTACAAAATAGTACAAAAATATATATTACAATAATAACAGATATAATTATTGTTACATAGGAATAATATTCACCATATAAAACAATATGTGGTTTTTTCAATTAATTTGTCAAGGTTATTGACAATGCGGCTGGTTTCCAAATTTCGTCGTGACGTTATAGAATCAAGGTTAATATTAGTAAGATTTAAAACGGGAATTTGAGCTTAAGTTTCGATAATGTTTCGAATTACAACAAGAGTCATTTACTAGATTAAAGTTAATTTTAATTGTTTGGACTTTAATTGTTTTGTAATATTTGGGTATTAACCTTGAGTCTTTATAAAAGGCTATACAATACGGAGGTAAGTTTATCATGCCTGTGCCTGATATGATAACTTCAGTATTGGAAGCTTTACAGTCTATGGACAATTTGGAAGGGTTTGTAATAACATATAACCATGTATTGTTAGACAATGTTTGCCAAATATCTAGTTGGCCTTGAATGAATTGGGTCTTACAATTACTAGGCACAGATTTTAATGCTTTTGAGATTATATCCGATTCGCAGATCGGAGTCCTGGCACACGAGTAAGTATCTAGGTTGACACATATATAGTACTGGTTATTTATTGTCTTACAGCTACTTAGATTATCTAATTTACTATAATATGATCTATCTCTGTTAATAGCTAGATATTTAGTAGAGGGAATGATCATAGTATAAGTATCATGGGTTACAGAAACTGGATAGGGTATGTTATGATATAAATCATAGCTCCTGGAATTTACTAAAGGTATTTTTAAGGCAATACAACTTTGTTATTATTATAATAACTCGCAATTTCTGAAACATTCATTAAGTGTGTATATTTTCTAAAGTTAAACTTAAAGGAAATTGATGATTATCAGCTAAAAACCTATAATTATTAACAAGCTCTATAAATAGCTGTTTTGGACTTATAATAGAAGGATACAAAATATTTAATTTACTAAACATAATAGCGTTTACAGTGTCTTCTAGTTTAAAAGATAAAGTTAGGAGACTACTTTCTAATAAATTTAACATTCCATTGAATTTAGTTTTTAATATTAATTTATCAGCTAACAAGGTCAAGTTCTTTTGGAATAAAGCTATGTCATCAATAGCATCATTTAATCTCTGCTCGTTGACACTAATTTTATTTACTGAGTCTTCTATTGAAGAGAGTGTTGAAGTAGTTACTAATATATTTTGTTTGACTAATTCGGATAATTTAGATTGATCTTTCTCTATTAATTGAATAGCGTTACTATAATTTATTGCGTCGTCTTCGTTCATAGTACCAAATAGATTTTTGAATAGGGTGCCAATACCCCCAAACCAGGCTGAACGTTTAGACCTTGATTCAATTAAGTGAGAAATAGAATCGTAATCTCGAATAATGTCGTTGTATCTTATTGATAACGGCTGGTGTAAATTAAGACACTCGATATCGGTATACAGAGCAGTCTGCTTACATAGGAACTTAGAAGTGCCTATCACACCGTTAAGATTCTTAATATGCGGTTGAATAAATGAAATATCTATTGGAATTAGTACGCTAAGGAAACCGTCTATCATTTTTAATGACCCAATGGGGTCAAAATATATGCCGGAAGCATTCGTGGAACTTGTGATGAACATTGTTTTTGCGGAAGACAGAGAACTGTAAGGAATAATTAAGAGTTAAACTAAGACTAACTAAACTTAAATATTACGTTAAGTTAAACAAGCTTAAAGTGATTATGACACGGTGTCACGGCGATGAGCTAATTTTATTTCATCAAAATGATGGGACACGTGTCGTCTATTTATTAATAGCGTTACACTATTTCTACCATTAACCTTAATAATTTTATAAGGGCCTTTCCAGACCGGAGATAGGCCTTACGCATACGGAGGTGATTTTTAAGGTACACATAGTCACCAGCATGGTAACTTACAGGTCTTGTGCGGGCATCGTAATAGGCTTTGGAAGACTCTTTCGATTTCTTTATAAATTCGACGGCTTTATCACGCGTGCATTTAAGGCGATGTTGAAGCATCTTAATATAGTCCGGATACGAGGCATTCGTGTTAGGTTCATATATGGAATTAGGAAGGATTGGTTTATGACCGAAAATCAACTCGTAGGGAGTGAAATTTGTTGTTGAATGTATAGATGTATTATAGGCGAGCATAGCAGTATATACATATTTTGGCCAATTGTCTTGGTTTTCAGATATGTAAGATTTAAGGTACTCTTTTAAGGTGGAATGGCTTCTTTCTAGAGCGCCTTGTGTCTGTGGATGGTATGGAGATGACCACAGCTGTTTAATCTTTAGAAATTTGCAGGTTTCTTTAAATAGCTCTGCTGTAAAATTCGTACCTTGATCAGTAAGGATAGTTTTTGGTATGCCAAACAAAGAAATAAAGTGAATCAGGCAGTCGCTGGTTTCTTCGGCGGTAGTACTTCGAATTGGATATGCTATTGAATATTTAGTTAGGTCGTCCTGAAGTGTTAGAATATATTTAATTTTGGCTGTGCCGGATTCAGGAAGAGGACCAACTATATCAAGAGACATTCTTTCAAAGGGGGCAGTGGAGGTGCTAGTTATCTGCATGGGTGCACGGTTAATTTTCCTAAGAGCTTTGTTGGTCTGACAAGAATTACACTTTTTTACATAATCTTCTATTTCCGTCCTCATATTCTTCCAAAAATACTGCTCTCGAATTTTATTAAACATTCTATTTGCACCAAGGTGCCCAGCGACAGGAATATCATGATTCTCACGGAGAATTTTCTGAACTTCAGAAGGACTAGGATAATATATTTTTATTGCGATACACCTGAATTTGAATTGATGTATTGTGAAAGAGGTGAGCTAGCATATTATAAATTTTAATATATGTATGTTTATCAAATGGATTTTTGAAGTCAGTAATACTTATTTTATGAATAGCCTCGTTAAGAGACATTAGGTGATTACGTAGATTCTTTAAGGATTCGAAGATATCACTATAGGTACAATTGTCAAAGTGATGTACTTTAATAAATAGGAAATAGTAGGTTTTATCAGCGACCAATAATGGTTTATAGGAATGTAGGGTTCTCTCTGAATTCATAAACGACTCGGAATCTGGCGAATTTGATAAGATTTCTTGGACGTAGGGAATAGATTCGTCTAGATCAAGCGATGTAGGTATTACTAAGACTTTATTCTGAGTTTTTAGTAGGCTATCGTTGAACTCGGAAATCACTGTGTCATACGTTACAGTCCGAGGAACTTTCAGGAACTTTGAGTAAGTATCAGGTGAATCTAAAGGCAGAGACTGCGTTCCGGGAACTTGGTTAGCGGAAGGCTGTAATTCATTTTCCCTTTCTATGTTTGGATTTTCGTTTAAAACTTCTGGAGAGGGACTCAGGATCTCTTCAGGAATTAGAGGATCTGGTAAATTCATAGGACTTGGAATATTTAAAGGACTGAAGTCACCTACTTCTGCATTGAAAGGGCTAATGTCTAATGGACCTAAATCTATAAGCTCAGTATCAGGATCTGCAGGATATGCAGGGTTGACAGGATAACGAGAAAGAGCATCAGCTGCTGAATTTAGCTTACCTTTTCGGTAGACTATTTCGTATTCAAATTCTTGAAGTTGGAGACGCCAACGTTGCAATTTACTGCTCGGGTCAGTGTGGTTGAAAAGCCATTTTAAAGGACGATGGTCAGTTATGATCATAAATTTACGACCAAACAGGTACGGTCTAAAGGTTTTGCAGCCCCATACTATAGCCAATAATTCCTTTTCAGTTGTGCTATAGTTGATTTCGCATTTGTTCAAGGTTCTAGACGCATAGGCTACGGGATGGTCTTTGCCAACTGGCCCTTGAGACAGGATAGCAGAGATTGCATAGTTACTTGCATCACAAGTAAGGTTAAAGGATTTTGTGAAATCGGGATAAATAAGAACTGGAGCGCTAGTCAGCTTATCTTTAAGCGTTTCAAAAGCTAACTGTTGTTCATTTGTCCAAACAAATGATACATTTTTCTTAAGAAGAGAGGAGAGTGGCTTCGATAATTTTGAAAATTCAGGGATAAAACGTCTGTAGTAAGATATAAGACCTAAAAATGATTTTATATCTTTCGGACACTTTGGAACTGGGAATTCTTGAACAGATTTAACTTTATTTGGATCAGGTTTTAGGCCATTTTCTGTTATAATGTGTCCTAGATAGCCGACTTCTTTTCTTAAGAATTCACATTTATCTGGTTGCAATTTCAAGTTAAAACTACGAAGTTTTTGAAAAACTGCTGTCAAATTTTGAATATGACTATTTAAATCATGTGAATAAACGACAATATCGTCTAGATAAACAAAACATCTTTCGCCTTGAAGGCCTGTTAAGACATTATTCATTAGACGTTGGAAGGTCGCTGGCGCGTTTTTTAAACCAAAGGGCATTCGAGTGAATTCGAAATGTCCTTGGGGAACACTGAACGCGGTTTTACAAGCGTCTTGTGGAGACATTTTTATTTGGTGAAATCCGGAAGCAAGGTCTAGAGTAGAGAAGTATTTAGAGTTACCTAATTGATCTAATATTTCAACAATGTTAGGAATAGGATAGATTTCACCAATTGTGATGTCATTTAACTTTCTATAGTCAATGACTATACGCCACTTCTTTTCACCAGAAGCGTCGATCTTTTTGGGAACAATCCATATTGGAGAAGACCACGGAGATAAGGAAGGTTTAATAATATTCTGACCTATCATTTTCTTTATTTGGGAGTTGACTTCTTGCTTATGTATTTCCGGGAAGCGATAAGATTTAACGTTAATGGGCTGATCAGAAGATGTGCGGATTTCATGCTGAATACTGTCAGTTGAGCTAAGTGGATCATTAGGTAAGTGAAATATATCGGAATAATTCGAGCACACGTCATAGAGGGCTTCGCTTTCTTCTGTATTTAGATGTGAAACGCGGAGAAGGTTAAGGACTTCGTTAGTTCTGTCGAGAACTGTTTGGTAAGTATTGTGTACTTGACAAGTTTCATAGTTGATCGGGTGTAAGGTAAGTTGCAGATTAGAGTTTAGAGAGACAGGGTCTTCAGAAGTATTAAGAACTGTTAGGTTAATTCGATTATTCCTTTTGACTTTAGCTAAGCAATTCGCAATAAATAACGTATCACTTATATGTTGGTCAAGAATGAGACCTTCTTTTAATTCAGGGTTACTTACTGAACATTCTACAGTGATTTCAGAACGAGGTGGTATTTGATAAATTGGGTCTGTGAAATTTAGTTTAATTTTATTTATTCCTAGGTTAAGAATATGACGATTGTAATCAATAGAACACTGATAATGGGTAAGTAAATTATTTCCTATGATACCATCGTAGGGGAAATCAATTGGTTCTACTACGTGAAATGGGTAAGATATAGATTCTTTGCCGAATATAAGGTTCATATCGAAATTACCAAGGGTAAGTACAGCATTTTCTTTACTATCTATGCCTTTTAATTTAATTATGTTTTCATTGAGTTTCAGGTCGGAGTATGATTGAATAGAGGTCTTTTGGAGAAGGCAGATCGAAGATCCAGTGTCTACGAGTAAAATAAGTGGTTTCTCAGAAACGGATGTTTGAATGCAGACATGAGGTAAGGATATATTTCGATTATACGATATTTCATATATTTTATTTTCTTCCAGGAAATTGTCAGTAAAGCAGTTTTGGACTTTTACTTGGGGCTGGTTACCCGTGAGACCCTTGGATTTAGGAGAATGGACACTTGCTTGGGGCTGGTTACCCGTGTGGTCTTTGGATTTAGTGGAATGGACACTTGCTTGGGGCTGGTTACCCGTGTGGTCTTTGGATTTAGGAGAATGGACACTTGCTTGGGGCTGGTTACCCGTGTGGTCCTTGGATTTAGGAGAATGGACACTTGCTTGGGGCTGGTTACCCGTGTGGTCCTTGGATTTAGGAGAATGGACACTTGCTTGGGGCTGGTTACCCGTGTGATCCTTGGATTTAGTAGAATGGACACTTGCTTGGGGCTGGTTACCCGTGTGGTCCTTGGATTTAGGAGAATGGACACTCGCTTGGGGCTGGTTACCCGTGTGGTCCTTGGATTTAGTAGAATGGACACTTGCTTGGGGCTGGTTACCCGTGTGGTCCTTGGATTTAGGAAAATTGGTGCCGTTGACATGGAAGGATTTTGTGAGAGGTCGTATTTTGGGCCTCACGAGGCACCTCCGTGAGCCCACTATTCGTTTAAATCGTGGGTTTCGTCATATTGGGTATCATTTGTGCTCGTGGATGGTTGTGGTTCCGGATTATAATAGTCATCTTCACTGGTTACACAATTAACACGAGCAGGTTTATAGTTCTCCTGATAAGGTTGCTTTTGATATTTGGGAGATGGATTAGCCTTGAACCGATTATTGTTGTACTCGCGTTTTCTACATGTTTCAATGGTATGACCTTGATTTTTACAATACCTACAGAATAGATTTTTATTATCTCGGTCATATTGTTTAGCCATTTGCGGCTTAGAATTGACATCATGGTTTGAAGGACGAGAAGGATATTGGGGTTTAAAAGCAATACGATGTAATGTTGAACTTTGAGGATTACGCTTATTATACGAATTTAGGATCTTCTCCTCTGAGACGGCAAAATTGATTGCGTCGTTGAGAGTGGATGGGTTTCTACTGCGGACTAGATTAGAAATTTCGGGCTTAAGGCCAATTAAAAACGTGTGGAGTGCTAAGTCTTCCATAGCCGCTATACGACCAACTAATTCGCTTTTCTTTTTATTAGATAATGTTACTTCTGTTAAGAGCTTCGAAAGGCAAGTTTCGAGGCGTAATGCGAATTGGTTAACCGGTTCATTTAGTTGTTGGCATTCCCGTAATTCAGTCATAAGATGGGCATAGTGTTTTCTTTCACCGAACTGTGTTTTAAGGAAACTATTTAATTGGTCCCAAGAGTCGAATTCTTTAATGGAGCAAGCTACTTCGGCTTTGCCTTCTAATTGTGATAATATATATTTAAATAATATTGGTTTTTGGGTATCAGAAGCTAAATCAATTGCGTTGTCACAATTAGTTAGAAATGAATTCAATTTTTCACGTGTGCCATCGAATGTTTTTATAAATTTAAATAGAGTTCCAATTTGAATATTTTCATTTTTTTCTAGTTTAAGAGACATTTTATTAAACAAATTTTATAACGCGTCCACTAAAGATGTAGTTCGGTGTAATAGACAGCAACTGTAATGTGAGGTTTAGATAAGAGCGAGTGCGGTATCGAATGTCTTGATAGTGATAATTCCGAGTAATGGTTAACAATAACAGTGAGACATTTAGAATATAAAGTTTGCAAACAAAAAATAAATTAGAATTAGTAACGCGCACAAGAAAATAAACCTTTATGTTTAGTTCACTGGGTTTACGCACTTTAACGCACTTGTTTTCGAATTGTTAGAGATGAGTTGCACTTTCGCTGGGAAATATAATGTTTTCAAGACTTACAGGAACACGTAGAAAATGTACTGGAACATGACCACTTCTTTGGTCTGTTGAAGTTGAAGAGGCTTTCCCTCTCAGGAATCAGGCACGAAACAGGAACACAATCACAATACCCACGGGAAAAGTTATTCAGATTTTAGGATGTCCGAAAATAGATATGAATATTGAATTATTATTATTTTATTTGAGTTCGAGTTAATTTTGGCACTTCGACACTTTTATGCTTTAAAACAGTTTAGAATATGAGTCCAGAAGGAGACGTCCCAGGGATACCTTCACCATCGGTATCCCACCGCTGCCACCAAATTGTTATGAGGATTCCCGAATTTCGGTTTTTAAAAAACAAAGAAATAAAACTTAGATGAATATTGAAGGACACTTTAATTACTTTAGGACTCGGTAAAATAGGGCAAGTGTCACGCGCGGATGATGGAATCGAACTGTCGCAAAGAGAGCGTCTTATTATTATGAACTATCAAAAGTGCTGACAAGGGATATAGAAAGAGCCGTTGGGCACTATCATATACATTACATATATATAACAGAACGATGTGGTGAGATACGAAAGCATTCCGAAAATAGTAAACCAGTCGCCTGTATATTTCTATCTGTCCTGTCCATCCAAAGGGTGTCTGGAAGACATCACTATAAGCGATAACATCGCCACTGTACGATTGTACTGTATGCTGTTAATTTCATTGATTTGATTCTATGGTGTACAATAAAGAATATTCATTCATTCAATAATGCATTCATCTCCTTTTTTGTCCTACACTCTGGTACTCACTCTCTGCTTGTGTGTGGTATCTCTGAGGGGCAGCGTCTCCTCGCTGCCGCTCCTGGAGGAGTCCGGAGGAGTCAGCCTCCTCTGCTCAGTCTGTGAGGACAGGATCTGCATCTCCAACATCTGTTCCTGCCGTATGTCGTCGTTGTAATCCTGGAAAGAAGTTTACATTAGTTGAAATTTAGAAGCATTATTTAATTTGAAATATTGAGTGTTTATACCATGAAGGACGGTCAAGGGAAACAAGTTACACTCATTTATAGCTGTCTCAAACTGGCGACATGAGTTTATTTGATAGTACCACTGGTGGAAATGTAGTGTATGTAAGGCCCCTGAAAATAGTTGAGCGCCGTGAGCTGGTTAATGCATGCACGCCGCTTTTACTAGTTGTGTTCTAAATTAAATTGTTACTTTTACATTCTTTTTATGAAAGGTATGTTTCTATATACAATGAATCTTTTACTTTTTTACAAGTAATTTTATTATGACAATGCCTAACAATTTTTTTTCCGAATAAATAAAGCTAAAAAGTTTGTCATAACTGTGTATATGAAGTACATTGATCAGGAATGGAAGCAGAGATAATTTAATTTTAACAAGCACATCAAATGAATCCTAGCCTTCAGATCTAGTTTCACAAAGACCGTCTCATAAAAAGACACTGAAAGTCACTAGTCTCCAGTTATAGTCCAAGGCTACTAATAAAAACACACTAAAACTTCACAAAGATCCCACGTTGATCTGAAACCGGGTAATCTATTAACTTTTGTGACGTTCAGCAAACATGGTCATAAATTATCACTTAATAGCATCCAGACTTGATCGTAAGAAATAATCTTAAGATGGTACAGTCAGCAACAAAAATACCCGTCAAGTGCGAGTCGAAGGCGTTAGTGTTCCATACAAAAAGGACTACAGAAATACTAATTTTCATAACGAAATGTTTGCTGTGACCAGTTGCTGTCGCTGTAGCACAATAGAAAATATCATCTGTGAAAATTGCCACTGTTTGTCAACGATTGATAAGACACAGCCTGGTGACAGACAAACAGACAGATCAAAAGACAGGCAGTAAAACGTTTTTACCTCTTGATTAAAGAACTGAAAATTAACCCACGAAGTTGACTCATTAACATTAATTGTGGATAGTTATTTTGAAAATCTAATGACCGACTTTTGGCGCTGACTGTACATGAAATGAAAGCGCCCAGAATTATTTATAGCCCTTTAGTTGTGAAGAAAAATAAGTGTTATGTAAAACAGGCTTATTATTGTAACTTGTTTTTGATACCAAATGGTCTGATTTATTGTGCCTCTAGGAATATAGGTCACATCTTCATCCACAGCCTTTGTCCTCTCACTGCTGGGCATAGGCCTCTTCTTTTTGACGACCTCCGTGGTCGAGTGGCGTACGCACCGGTTTTAAGGTGTCGCTAACTCTGAGGTCCCGGGTTCGATCCCCGGTCGGGTCAATGTAAAAAAACATATTTCTACATTGTCTCAGGTCTGGGTGTTTGTGGTACCTTCGTTGTATCTGAATTCCATAACACAAGTGCTTTGGCAACTTACTTTGGGTTCAGAACAATGTATGTGATGTTGTCCGCATTTATTTATTTTTCAAGTCAATTTCTACGATGCTGTGCCAGCCTTATCCAGGCTCGAACCGAGACCTTGCTATTATGTTGACATTACACAACCAAGTGTTCTTAGAACTTATAACGTATCTTTTAAGAATCATAAACCAAATAGGTTCTAATATGCAGCAATCTGTATTCGTTTAAAAGCAATATTAAATCTCTGTCTGTTTGATGTCTTGTTTCCGTCTGTTTCCATTTATCTGCTATGCTTTCACATTGAACTACTGAATCAATTTGAATGAAATTTGGTAAGGTGTGTTCTCTACCTCCAAAAAGACCAAAAACTATTTTTAACACAACTCAACCAATTTTTTATGAAACTTGGTATGGGGTTATCTTGACCGCAAGAAGCTTTGTTGTCCATGAGGACGAGTCGCGAACAAGTCCTGATTCTTTATGAAGTTTTTTGCCGGTTGTTCTCCATAAGAATGACATTTTGGAACCGCGCAACTAGTCATCATTGTAACGTTTTGAAAGGGCCTGGAAAACGGCCATTTTGAAATAAAAACTTTTGTTTTGACGTCCAACAAGTCCTCCTTAAACAGCCTAGCAAGCACTGCATGCGCCATTTCAAAACATACCTTTGATTTGAAATGACTTTTACGATGTTCCATAAAACGTTATATTATCCTCACGTGTACTGTAATGCTGGCTTTAATGGAGCAGTTCTTCCCGTCTTTTGAAGTCACTGTGATTGTAATGGTAAATAGGTGAAAAGAAAGGTGAAGAAATTATCCTCGTCTACTTGGTAGTCCTAGTTATGAGGTGAGTGCAGTTATGATAAAGATTTTTACTTATTTGGAGGATATAAAATAGAATTGTTAAAAAAAATACTGGTTGGTTTTGGTATGCTTTTCAATGCTATAAAATTGTTTATTTTTTGGTTTCGATCCTTTTCAGGTTTGTTAAAATATTATTAAAGTTTCCTCACAATCTGGTAATTGGATTACGCGTGCAAATTCAATTTAAAATATTTTTTTTGTGATAAAATACTTTTTTGTAAAAAACAAATAAGCATTTGGCAATGCAATATTGGTTATCTCAACTTTGCCTTCACCGTTACAT
This sequence comes from Trichoplusia ni, assembly GCF_003590095.1. Taxonomy (NCBI): domain Eukaryota; kingdom Metazoa; phylum Arthropoda; class Insecta; order Lepidoptera; family Noctuidae; genus Trichoplusia; species Trichoplusia ni. Next base: position 8,696,961 of record NC_039482.1, on the reverse strand, counting down.
CAGTGATGTTTTAGAATAATTAAGAAAGTATGTACATATAACACATTGGTATTTTGCCCGAGTTGGGATCGAACCTGCACCTTGTGCATACCAATGCATGCATAGAGCTGCAAAGCCACCACGACAGCGGAAGTAAAAGCAGTGTCTAGACTGAAGTAAAATCTTATAGCTATTGAAGTTATTTCATTATATCACAGCTTTATGGCGCCTTGAAGCTTTATGCTCCATAATGTTATGTCACATGAAAGATATGATTTTGAAATCAAAACTATTTTTCTATGAGCTTTTGTGCGAGGACAATACGTTATATAATACGTATATGGTTTATGATATAACATAAATATATTTAAAGGAAGATGCTCAGTGGATAATGATATTAATAAGTTTAAATTGTTTTTGTGAGAGGGTAATAGTTTTCGCAAGATGAACGAGTCGCATTGGACTAGCTTTTGTATGATCCACGAATGCTTGTTCTGAGTGTGGCTGTCTTGTGCATTTGCCTTGAATGTTTGTGAACCCCTTCCCCTACGACATAACGATTAAAGTCCTGCATGCGGAAATCGTATAAAAAACATGGCTGAAGTAAGTAAATCTACCTAATATCGGAAAAAAAAAACATGATTTTAAGAAATGCCAAAAGTAATTTGTCAGTCTTACGTAATACTTAACCATACTTATTCGTGTTTCTTTTTTGTACAAACTGAGATACCAAAAGCTGTGAGATATTAACTCGTGAATAAATACTGCGTGCGAGTGCGTGCCTCTTGTATCTTTAATACTAGCATGACAGCCGGCGCCGCTTGTAACTCTCATAATTTATAGAGAATATATCTCTGAGCATATTAACTTTCGGTTTGCATGGCAAAAATGAGAAAAAATGTTACAAATATTTTGTGTAACATGTAATATTTCGCAACAACTTTCAAAAATTTTCACGAAATCGAAACCACAACCCCTGGTACAGCAAATCAATGCCAATAACCAATTTACCAACAAGCCAGAGGTAAATGCTAAAGAATTGTTTAAATCGCTTTACCTTTTTGGAATGTGCATTAACTTTGTATTTCTCACAAGTCAAAAAGTCTCAGACACAAAGACATTCAGTCTCGAAACAAGTCTGGGCTAATCCCACTGTGGGCCCAGTGTCGTGAACAAGTCAGGCCTTTAGTGGGTTTGGCGTGGTGACCTATACCACTCGGCTATACATGCAGGTCGCCAAAAATTCGAGGACTCTTATAGAAAAAGGCAACATTACACTTATGCTTATCTTACGCGGGGATCGGGCCGCGACACGTCGCTCAAAATAGGATTTGCGTGGTAGTCACTCGGCTATGCATGCAGAGAGCCAAGGATTGCGAAGATTAGCATAAAAAAGACTACTTACAGGTACGAGGAACCTCCTCAGCTCAGCCAGTGCGTAGGCAATCCTCGCGTGGGCCTCAGCGGGGGTCGCGAACGCACTGATCTCCACGTGCAGCTCGTCCGACAGGTGCGCGAACTTCGGGTCCCCAGACACACGGAGCTCCTCCTCCTGGGAAAGATGGAGCTTTAAATGAGGAGTCAGGAGGAATTTTATGTTGATACCTTATGGAATAAGTTGATACCTTATTGAAGTGTGGGGGCTAGTTATTTTTGTTACTCTTAATTGAAAGTTTAGTTTTCCATCAAACTCTAGCCTTTCTTCTACTAGGTTGGGGTCAGCTTCCAGTCCGGATGCAGTACCAGTGTTATACAGAACCTAAGGAATACGATACCCCTTAGACTGGTTGTCAGACTTTCTAGCTTTTGACCGTCTGTCCAAGATTGACGAATAACAACCGGGATCCATAATTTAACGTGCCCGTCGGTCCCATCGACGGACGTACTTTATCAACTTGTGCAGTCGTTGTTTCGTCAAGTCTCTCTTTATGAGGAGGCGATAAGAACCCTTAATGATAATGTTTTTCGACAATCTATGAGAGTACCTTTTGTCGATCCTTCATGGACCCTCTTCCTAGGACCGCCATCTTGCACATGGTGTCTTCTTGTAGCCGTTTCAAGGAGTTCCCTTTTGGTCCGAGCAGTTTGCCGACGAAGTTGAACTGTAACAAAAGAAATGAATATTTATAAAATGAGAATAAGACTTTTTAAAGAAAATGTACAACCTTCTTCGAAAAAAACTACTGAACCTAACTTGCCGAATCCCAGCTATTTCAAATTAAATGAGAAAATAATCGACATAATATTCAACCAGTCCGAGTTTCTGAGGTAACAAAAAAAACCGAAACCTTGAGAACCTCCTCTTTTTTGAGGTCTGTTGAAAAATACAAGAAAAAAATTCTCACACTGGTCGTAAGTACAATTATAAGAACTAAACTCTGCCCTATCTATGTTATGACTGAATAAGTACGAATACTTTAAATGATATCTTTGAATTGAAATCTTTTACAAAGTTTCACACAGACAATGAAAGAAAGAACAATATTTATGTAATATATTTAAGATATCTTTGAATTCTTTCAAGTTTTTACTTTTCAACTACTTTTTTAAAAAGCGGGACTTTGCGGAGATATTAGCAATTACGACAACAAGCAGCCTATGGTTTTTCTAAATAATGAAGCGACTTATATAATAAAAATATTTTAGCAAAAACAATAACATTGAACACCCATCAATCTGACCGCATCAACCGTCACTTAACCACGATTTTATTATTTGATGTTAGAGCGGCAACAAAAAGACATCGTCTATAAAAAAGTCAGCTGTCTAGGTCTCTCGGTATCTGAGATACATCCTGGTACCAGAAAGAGGGACAAACTGCGGTACCTAGTTTTAGAGTTCCATTTTTACCCTATGGGAAAGAATCCAACAAAAATACCCTCCTAAATACGAGGTTGTTACGCTGTAACAGCGCAATTAGAGATTTCCGTTAACACTGATTTAAAAAAGACGAATACAAGATTATTAAACCTCCTTGCAATAATATTGCTGCCCTCTGGAACAAATACTCCAGGCTAACGTCAATACCGGGGCATAGACAAGCAATACCGTATCGCCGGGGGAATAGAGCACCGTTTACTTTTCTATTTTCCTCAAATCTCGGTCATTTCGACGGCAGTGCAATTTTTGACTGTTAGTTCGACGAATTGTTTGAACTACAGAATAGGGAAATTTATGGAGAGGAAATATAACAAGAAGAAAATAAATGATGACATAACAATTTATTTATTTTCAGATCAGGGTGTCCATTTTGTTACACAATATTTCTATAGACTAGTGTTAGTAAAACTTAAGCTACCTACAAAGACATAATTCGAATAAAAACACATCAATCACCGATCGATGCTAAAGATACTGTTGGCGCTGCCACGTAATCGATGCACCAGGGAAGACCCCCCAGACTGACTTATAAGGTAGTGTGTGAAATATTGAACAAATATTTTTGTAGCTAATAGGAAATGAGAAATTGAGTTCCCATGTCAAAGCTTCAGATTTAAAAATATTGATTTATACAAGAAGAAAAGACATAATTTATTTTGATGCAAATACAATTGGTAGAAAGGTACTTATTTATTATGAAATTTCTGCCAGCAGACCCGTGACAGGTAATATTAAAATATAATATAATATCTATGGACAAATTATATTATCAAGGACCATTTTGAGTAAGTACTATAGTGGGAGTCTTCTTCCTGTTGTCATGGTCCATGACACCATAGGCCTGACATAGCTTTAACAACCTTCAAAATTCACAATTGTACCGGTTTTCTCACTATATCTTCTCTGAAGCATATAGTAGCATCTCAATCTAAGCAACCAAGACAAAACATAATCCCAATGTTAATTTCCAAGATGAATTTCGTAAGACGGAAATCTAAGGTCCATTTGTATCAACCGCATTTTCGCTCTAAACCTACACAGATCCTGCAACCATTTACCATCTGCCCCTATACCAAGTACTCTTAAAGACTGCGATTTGCCGATGTGGAAGTAGGACGGCGCAATACACAGCGCATAACGGCGTCCTGCTCACACAATGGCAGAAATCCATTTGGTACAGGACAACAGTTTGAGATCATTAGTTTTCCATCCCGTAATGTGCATTCCTGTAAGCTGCCCCAGGTAATTGCCCGCTGGACGTAGCTCCGAGGAAAATGTATATTTATGAGATAAACGCAAATAGAAGAGCGATTTCACTACATAAATCCTTGTATTGGATTCTCGTTGTACCAAATGGCTTGTAATAATTCTTAATACTTTATGTTCTAAGTGTGGAGTCCTAGAATTATTGTTCATCATAATTTATAAGAAGAAAATCAAATGAAAATCCTGTCGTTTTACTATCGTCGTATTTTATTAGCATGTCTTAAGAGTTTATCTATTCTCTGAAGGAAATAGAAATCTGGCAGAATGCGTCCGATGGTATTGAAGTGATTTAGTGAAAGGACTTGTATCCTGCCGATTGTAAGTTCGATTCCAGTCTTATCTTATCGTTCTTGCTCTATTATTTTACTACACCACAGGCAATTGAAAGGATACCACTCTTCCAACAACTGAACATTAAGGGGTAAATAGACAAGCGGGCAAGCACGATGATGAACTGTCAGTACATCAAAAGTATAGGTCAGAACCGATCTAAACGTTTACCACGTGGACTAGTTCCATGCGGGTCAGAATAGAGGATCGTGGAAGGATTTGGGGAAGGAAGCCTTTGCCCTGTGGGTCACAGTGGGCTAGATACAAGGAAAAGTAAGGCTTTTTTAGTATTTTTCTTTAAGGAATTCATATTTTAGCACATCAAAACAGCCCAAAATGTAAACAGCTTAGTCTTGTCTGTTGGTACATTCGCAGCTGTTTTGAAAACAGATATCCAGCCGCATCTGGTTCTGTGCAAGGCCAATCTATCATAGGTGCTCCGAGGATAGTCCATTAATAACCTTAAATGTTTATGTCTGGTTACCTTACACTTCGCGAGGATCTGGCAAGATATGATGAAGTGAAAATACTTAATAGAAATATGAGATACGTATTTATTGAAACACGCTCTTTCGGTTAACGACAGACGCTTTCTTAACATTTGACATCTAAAAAATCATTAGATAAAAATCAAAGATGGCGCTACTAGTCTTACAGAAATGTTTTGTTAAATAATTATCACAGATTTTACTTAGGTGAAGCTGTCTGTGCATCTGTCCGTCGTTCGGAATAGTGGGATTATTTTTTTACGAACGTGTATTTCTGTTGCTGCTATAATTAAATAACTGAAAATGAAGATTGAGGTAAAGGATCGTAGGTCGGTGACAAATAAAACTTTGATTTATTTGTTATCTTATCGTAAAAACGTTAAAACTGTAACTTCAAAACCTTACAAACATTATTATTCTACATACTTTGAAACAAAATATAAAAGATTTAGTCAAAAAAATCAGCACACTTAAACCGTCTCCATTCCTCGCCCTGTTCTTTAGCAGCAGTGGAGCCGCCACTAATTGTTGGTCAGGCTACGTCATGTACTCATAGTTGGTACAGTTTTGCTCTACTGCTCCATTGGATCGATCAATTATAACTTGATACAAGTTCCCTAGACTGTGCTGTGCTCGTGACCTTTTAAAATAATTTAATGGAAGACCAACTTATATTACGTTTATAGCTAACGTATTATAGATGTTTGTAATGATTTATTTTAACATTTTGCAGCTGAATGAGAGCGTCGTTTTGTTTTAACCCCGCTTTCACAATGCTTGATAAAGGCGTCAATTACTAATTCCATGATATGGTGAAAATAGCAATCACATAAAATGTATTAAACATTATCTTCAGAAATAAGCAACACCCTTGTACAACATATTTTTATTGTAGTGTTTTTTTACTATTTTCTGTGAACATTCATTATTAAATGAACAAATAAACTCTTTGTTGATGAAAATGAATTTGACTTCAGATCATGTTAGACTGGTCGTAGGAACTATACTACTACAATACTCACTCCGCTTAGAACCACCCCAGTATCTTTCTACTGGCTACGCCAGAGTAACGGGATCGCTCACGCACACCCTACACGAAACCGGGAGGACAAAAATTAGTCCCTAAACATTATCCAGTAAAAAACTTAGCTTACTTGCTTTACCTATACTATCAATCTATCTTTTAACTAGCTGTTGCCCGCGACTTCGTTCCCGTGGGTAGAAGAAGTTATAAGTTATGATTTATACCCGTCCTGTTTTTTTCACATTTTCCATTGTATCTTCGCTCCTATTAGTCGCAGCGTGATTATTTATAGCCTAAAGCCTTCCTCGATGAATAATCTATTCAACACAAAAAGAATTTTTCAATTTGGACCAGTAGTTCCTGAGATTAGCGCGTTCAAACAAACAAACTCTTCAGCTTTATATATAAGTATATATATATATATATATATATATAGTATATAGAAGTATAGATATTTAAAATTCCCGTGTCACGATGTTAGTTACCGGACTCCTCCGAAACGGTTTTACCGATTTTTACTAAATTTTATATGCGTATTGAGTAGGTCTGAAAATCAACTAACATTTATTTTTCATATCCCTAAGTGTTAAGGGTTGCTCAAAAAAGAAAAAAAATTTTTTTGGGCGAAATTCTTGGTTTTATTTTTTTATAATGTGGCATTAAAAATACATACAACTAGAACTAATTTATTAGGCAAAACCACGTTTGCTCGGTCAGCTAGTAGCCTATAATTCTATAACATTATTACATTCCTTCATGTAATCCTATACAAAGGTTCGGCTTTCTCGTAAATCGTCAATATTGATGATGTAGCGAACAATTAATCAAGGTTTATCTCGCGGTAAAAACCGTGGGCGGTGAGGATTGAATACAATATTATCAGGATCTGCAATCACTTTGTTTTCGGTTCTGTTCATAAGGTTTGTGACAGTGTTTTTGTTCGATTTGTTATTGTTGGATGTTATATTGCAATTTTGTGGAGTAATAATTGTTTGTTTCTTCCAATAGATTTATGTTTTTTGCTTATAGGTATCATAAACCGTCAAAATTGATCCGACAGTCGCTGGTAGTATTGCTCAAATGAAGAACGTAAATCGTTTGAACAACGACAGTTTTTATTAAAAGAATGTAATTTTGAATTCTAATTGCGTCACAATCCGTATGCATGTGTCGGTTAGTACCACTTCATTCCACACAAAATTAGGTAGGCATTTAACCGAATCAGTTGCAACTGGTAACTCCTCAATCCGGCGTATAAATCCGGTTCGCGAGTCGGACTCGCATCACAGAGGGTTTCGTGCATATGGGCAAAGCTCTTTACCGTAACAAATCTTGTTAATGTAAGTTTTGAAATGAAACTACTTTTACGGATTTTATCGCGGTTTAATTTTAGATTTTAGTTCCCGACGTTTCGAAATTTTTGCAGGTATCATGGTCACGCCATGCATGTTTTTCATTTCAATGTCTAACATTGGCGTAAACCTAAGAAACCACAATGTAAGTTTTGTTAGGGACAACAAGAATACATCACCAGAAAATTCAACTGTCCAGTTATAACGGTTGAACTGACAAGCAGTCATAGGTGTTTCAGTGATAAAAATAAATTTTAATCCTTTAGGCAGGGATCCCTAAAAAGGAAATCGACAAAAAATCTAGACCCTTTTCCCTCACCATATTATTTTTAGGACAAAGTTCTTTATATACTGCCTCAACAAACACATTAGTCTTAATCCCAGGAGCGTCAGGACACAACAATAAATCCAGGTCCCTGGACGAGGCAAACAACGCTAAGTGGTCGGTAACGGGGGATCACAACGGAATTACCAATTAAACGGATTTAGTGCTTATCAGAGGAAAGCGATTTATTTACATCGCTAATTGTAATGTCTTGGGGATTTTTTACTTTTTATGATGGATACTGGGAATATTGATTTCCGCACTATAGAGATGAGATGAGAATACTGGTTGTTAGAAATTATGGAAGATTGTAAATCAAATTATGCAATCGACTACATATTATTATGAGCTATGCAGGAATATATAAAATATTAACTGCTCATGATTTTTATGGCTCTTTACTAAAGGGTAAAACGCCATTACTGAGGCATAACTGTCTGTACTTTTGTCCACCCATCTGTCTCCAGACTGCATCTTAAGGAACGTCATTGTTGAACCGCTATTTTTTTTAGAACTTACCTGTTCTTTCCAGTTTTTGTCTGTCTTTAAATCCAGTCAAGTGCTTAACCTCAAATTTTCTACTGTCTACAAGACGACACGATGCAAAACAAAATCCATTCCTAAATTTATCCCTCCTTACTTTCTATCCTATCTATTTTATATATTTTTCTACGGGTCCGATACTTTGTAAGTCGAATTTCTATTGAAAACCCATGAGTTTAATTCCAACATAGAGGCTTTATTTTTCTTTCCATAACGATAACCAAATCACTCTACATTAATATAAGCCCTCAAACAAAATTCAAAATACCAAAATAAATCTAATTCCTGCCAAAAATTCAAACCTACAGCCGGATAATAATATAATATTTCTTTATCTCCGTAATTATTATTCCAATTAGCGTGCCCTAGCGATAAATCCGGGTGATATCGTCCGAATCCGGGCAAAGTCAACATTGCTAATTGATGCCCATAAAAATAATTTTATTGTTCTTTTAATTGCGTGTTTGATTTAAGTAATTAAAGTAAGAGAAGTAATAAAAGTGTTGGATAATGAATTATTTGGACAGCTCAAGTTTGGGATTGGGGACGACGTATTTTAGTTTTAAAATGTTTTATTTTATGGATTTGGATGTGGAAAGCGGAAGACCGATAAGGGCCACAATATTAGAAACTTGCGTAACTACAGCCCCTCTAGCTAAGTTACATTTCTACAATGATTAACGTCAGTAAAAAAGGCTTTAGTGTACAGAGATGACAGGTCGAAATCACGTGTCTTATCGAAACGAAATGTCATCTCAATACATTCGAGCGCTTTTTATTGACGTTAGCAATTGTAGATATTGAACTTGGCTAGTGAGGCAGAAAAGAGATGGAAAATATTCGCAATGTTACCTGCTTGCTTGTCGAAACATACCTTTCTATCGCTACGCTGACTGCAGTCACGACGTGAAAGGTTTAAACTGTCCCCCAAATGGATACAATAGTTAAAGTATAGAAATGTTCGTATGTCACTCTCGGGACATTGAAATGGTTAAAATTGCTCGTGAATTTTCAATTCCTTACCCAAGCGTTGACTGTGTTATAATCATAATATTAGTAACGAAAACATATTTTTCCATTCGATCAATGAACTATTATAGTAAAGATGGTTCTAAGGAATTCTTTAAGAAGGTAAGTAGGCCTAATGTATTATTTTCTACGTATTGTATCTTCAGGAGCGTTGCTACGGCAGGATTTTCGGAATGTTTACAGATCGCATGACCGACTATTTCTTTGAGTCTTTTGTGCCCTTTTCTTTGGAGAAACAGATATTGTTATAATAGTTCTAAGGCCTTTATTCTTTAATGTACTATTTTTATGATAAAAGAAGTAGTATGCTTAGAAATTGTAAGAAAAATGGGTAAAACGCTATTTACCGCGTGGTAGAGTTTGAATAACGTTAATGCCCGGATTAACCGATTTTTCTCTGATGTTATAAAGATAACTTTTTAAGGAGTAAATGGTGTAACTAAATACATTGACGCTTTAATCTTAATAGATATAAATTACGTGTCATTTTGTTTGTCTGTACTGAATGCCAAACTAAACCGATTTAAATCAAATTTTGTGCATCGTGTCAAGTCACATACACAGAAACATCCAGATTCAGAACAAGCATTCGTGGATCACATTAAAACATGCGCTTGATATCGATCCCGTGACATGTCCTCTACAATGGGTTTGGCGTGGATGATATCGATGGATTGATGCCATCTTAAAAATATATGCCAGCAGCGGTCATCGACATCCTGTCGGGGCAGCGGGATCGTTCAAAAGGGTTACCTGGGGTACATGGGTGAGTTTTAGCCATTAGAAGTCTGACACTCCCTCCACTCAACCCAAAGCAAAATTTGATGATTTCCTTCCGGAAAAAGGGGTTATCAACATCAATACTAAGCAACGATCAACACCCGTTAAATAAATCCCAAACTACCGCCTCAAACGATCTACAAGTAGCCATTCACTTTGATAGCCAGGACGGCTTCAACAAACAAAGCCCGCATTCCGATAGAGCCTTGCACATGACTGAGCATGCGGTTTCGAATGCTTTGCGGGTCTCTCGACCGAAGCTTGGAACAGTTCTCAAAAAGATTATGCTTTCAACGACTTGGATCACTGAACTACTTTTTGTTGAGGAGTATTTTTAGATTTTGGGTTTTTTAGTGGGAGGAAAATTTTCAGAGTAGTGAAGAAGTAGAGTAGAGAAGATTTCAGAATAGGTTCTAGCTTTTGTTCTATTTATTATCACAAAAAGTTGTCGAAATCAGTTCGAAATCAGTTTTTATATTTTTTTGAACTCTTGCTTTCATTTCTCACCTAATTTTCTTAAGGCAAACAAGGAATTAGCTTGTCAAAAAACATAATTCTCTGCTCTTATAATCGAAAAAATGGAGTTATTTAAACAAGATAAAGATGAAGAAAAATTAAGAAAAATTACATATTCATATCGATTCCTCTACATAAACAGTAAATAAATAAATAAATGTATTTCTGTCGTTCAATGATTGCATTTTTTGTTAGTTACTGCTGTTCCACAGTAGGCAAAGAAATTCCTTTCGATTTTTCCACTCTGTCCGGTCTACTGCTCAGTCTTAATTGCTTTTCAAAAAAATTATGTCATTTTTCTCGCTTCCTCTTAGCTAAATAATAATAATTAACATTATATCGATACCTGATCTATCAATATATATATAGTTAACGAGTGGGATAGTGTGAGCGGTCGAGTGATGAGCAAACATTATGTGAGTGGATGACTGATTGAAGTGGGGCGTGGTGCAAGGGAAAAAATATTCTCATATTGTTTTATTTAATAGAGTAAAAATTGACCTTCTGTGTTTGAGCATTTTTATTTTTATCCGACTTGAAAAAAGGGAAGTGATTTTTAATTCGTTTGTATTTTGTTTTTTTTTTATGTTGAAGGTAATGTTGACTATTTGTATTTGCCGTTCATTATAAAAAAACTCTTTCTAAAACTGACTATATTTCAGACGAATCAAATAATAAGCTAGGAACAAAAAAAAAGGTTAATCGTTAAACTCTTCCTTTATTAGATCGTTTTTTTAACTATAGCAGCTGTGGCCTAGTGGTAAGGCCGCAGAACGAAACAATGTTTCCTGTTCGATGTCAAGGCACGCACAGTTTTTTTGAATTTTGTGTGCATTTTAGTAATAAAAATCAGAGCTTCCGTGTTTCAGAAAGCACGTAAAAACATGGATGTTGCGTCTGATCTCTCGACAGTCGTGTCAGATTAGAAGACCTTCGAGATTTGAGAGTAAGGGACCCGAGAGTGTACCCTGTATTGGCGTAAATACTTGTGCATTATAATATGTCCCATGACTGATATGGGCTAATATAGTGATAGGACTGATAATAACCTGTCAAGGCATTATTATTTATCTATAAATATAACAGTATTATTAATAGTTGCTTAATTGACAGTAACGACACCTTTTTCCGAGGTACTTACAATAAAGTCATTGGTTAGTTTGTAAACGGCTAGTGATGGGTCACGTCCGACAAATCCTGGGATTTGGCTCTGTAATCCGGGATAAGGGTCAGTAAATATTTTGTTATGACCAGGGTCTCTGTTATGGGTTTATTAAGTAGATAGCGAATGTTGTTTCTCCTTAGGGTTATTTTGGGATAAAGGCAATTGAGTAGCAATCAGTTTTTCTATTGCAGAAACTATAGTTATTACTGTTTGGTAGATCTTAATTATATTTATATTAATTATTTGTCCGTGTCTTCAGGAACTGTCAAAACTGAACTAGCAAGAGAAAGGAATTACAAAATGTCAACAGAAAAAAATCCCTTTCATTTTATGGATGGTCGAAAACCAATAAAAATAAAAGGCTTTTAAGATCCCTAAAACATTGTCTACTGACTCAGAAATGGCAGTGATCATTGCTTACTTCAATTTACCGCTATCCAATAAAATTTTACGGACCAAACCAATTCCAGGATTTTTAACGCCACTTTAGACGGCTCATAAAATCCCGGAATCCTCAAGAGTCCCGTCGAGTGACAACACTAGTAATTACTTTACTGTTACATTTTCTGTTGATATCCGTTGCAGAAATATAATATCATTTTATTTGAAGTACCTAGTTATATTAATTACGTTTTTTGAAGACTTGAAAACATCCTATGTAGTATTAGTTTTGTCTTTGAAACAAAGTCCACATAGCAATCATTAAGTTTAATTGCAGCTCATGAATAGACAACGAGAAACCTTCAAATATACAGTGTTGATAATCCTTTTCGACAAGCGACGTGACTTTTAACACACGTTGGTTCAATTTTAGCATATTTGATTGATTCAATATCTTTACCGCTCAGATTAATTGTAGGTAATCAGTAACAGTGCAATTTTTCTCTACTTTCATATACTGACAATAGCTTTACCTTACGCGAATAACAAAACAAACAAATACATATTTATATAAACATTAATATGATATACTGTTATATTTATCAAGTCAATGGGAGTGTTATCAGTATTCGGTGGTCTCTTTCAACCCACTGGGCTGGAACGTGATGCGACAGAAGACGTCTGAAATACATTAAGAGGTGAATGTGGGTTAAGAATGTTAGGGCTGGTTCAAACGATCAAATGTGTTTGATGTGGAAACGGTTTCCTTGGTTTGAATCAAACCTGTTTGACCAAGTCTCTGACAGGCTGCTGTGTATGTGGTTTATACCGCTCTGAGCTGCGTACCTAACGCGCTATCTTACTTTCACTATCTTAAGGCTAATTAGGTCTACTGGTTGAATGCAAAACTAGTCTACTGCAAAATAAGCCTGAGTGAACTGTTATGAATTTTTTGATAACAGTTTTACTACGCGTATTTATTAGGATCGCTTGACTAGTTTTGGACCCAAATGTATTTCTTAATCTTGGCCTGGTGTGATGGCGCCTGCGGGTTTGTCTTTTATTCGATTCGCGAACGAGTCAATACAATAAAACATCTTATTTTTACAAGTTTATTATTGCTTTAGATTACTTTGTTTAGGTGTGACAAAACCTTAATTCCTTCAAACACGTTTGATCGTCACGGGAACCTCTCACATACTGAATGGAATCGATTGACAAAGTGACTTCGGATACTTTAGGCATTCAAACCGCGAAAACGGATGACTTTCTAATTTTAATTGATGATATTGACTACCTTAATTTTTAATATTATAGATTAGTAAACATGTTGGGTGTCGTGGTGCAGCTTGTGGGCCGTTTATGTCCAGCAGTTTTCCTCGATAGGCGAACATGATTGTTTGAAACATTCCAACAAAAAATATAGCCAAACAATCATGGCAACAGCAGTTAAAATGAATTTGGTAACGTAACAACAAGCTCGTATTACCTGCCAATTATTCACACAACACCTCTGTAATTCCACACTACATACTACGTCATACACAACCTGCCATACATCAAAAGAAATGAAAGATTCGCGGCATCATGTAGCAACAACCAAATTGGCTCGTTTTTTCTGCCTACAATGACCGGGGTATGAAAGAAAAATTGGCAATAGTGGGCTGGCGTGTTTGTGCGAGCTCTAAGGGTGAGGTATGTTGGTATATTTTTTTATAAATAAAAATATATTTTATAATAATATTTTTCGAGAACGGTTGCGCCGATTTGGCTAATAGTCTATTCTAGTCTTAAATTATTTCTGTAAGTTCAGGGAGGATTTTTATTGACAATTCAGCCGATCTCGAGTTTTGGGCAGGTAGCAATAGTGCATGGAGTAGTATCAGGAGGGTAGGTAGAAGTAATATATGAGGCTGGCATTGGAATATCGATCTTGCATACCCTTGCCTAATACCTAATTAGTGTATTTTGATAGGATTTATTTTCGGACTATTATGAAAGAGGTTTTGGAATAAAAAGGTGGAAACCTCTGCCGATCGTTCACAATGCTGCAACTTCGCAAAACCTACATAACGAATCTTAATAAAAACTTTTTTAATAAGTACATAATAAATAATAGATACCAATGACGAACTCAGGTGGCTCTTTCTAAACAAATCTATTTTGTGATGCAATAAAACGCAATAAGTCGAAGTAGCAAAATATTACATTATTATTTCATGCGCATCAATATAACCGCGTCTTTAGTTTTTCGAGCAAATTCGTGTAATTTTTCAACGTAGCAAGGAAATACTAGATAGCTACGCTTGCCCACGCTCGTTCGCGGGTTTATTTGCAAGCAAAGAGTAGTCAATAATTGGAAGGTTGATAATTAAAGTGAGCATACCTACTTACCTGGTAATTTAAGATGTATGAATTGAGGAATTTGATAATTTATTCAGTACTCCAAATTACAAATGATTTTATTTGGTTCTAAATACCTATAAATGGCTTCGAATTTACGAATATTTTTTACATTTAGTAATTGTGTTTTTTGATATCATTAGTCTGTTTACTGTATATTTGGATTAATTTCACTTTTTACTTAAACAGACAAAAACTGAATTCTCATATGCACAAACAAACTGAATTTTCAAAAGCTTTACCTCTTTCAAAAGCAATCACTCCATTCGCTTTTTACTCCGTGTCAGCTAAAAGAGTTGGTTTATTTATCACGCAGAGAGATGAAAATGACTACACCACTCGGTTATTCGGCCAAATTGAGCGGCGGGGACCAGGGGGGCCAAAGGGGCCAGTCGCCATTCCTTTCGGGACCATTGGGACCATTGGAACCGTATGTGTTTTATAAAAATTCAGTGCAGTTGTGTGTAGGTGAGTTTTTTAGTTCCACTGGAAAACATTTTGGAATTTAAAACTGTTCAGTAAAAACGTTTTTAGAGAAGGTTGCAAAGGTGAGAGATATTGTTCTGAAAAAAAAAGAAATGTTTATTTTTGATGAAAGATTACTGATTTTTCTTTTGTTTCCTTAAGTTTTATTGACGAGAAAGAGTGACAAAAATATGCCTGTGTTTTGAATACTTTGGAAAATTAACCAACAATTTCTCGGTCGGATTAATAAAGATTGCAAAGGAAAATTATGAATTATTGATATTTAGAATTTATTTTTATCAATTCAAAGACTCCTTGAATTGACAAATATGTTCAAAGAAGTTCAAAGAAGAACAGGCTTACCTGGATATAAAAATATCGATGGGAGTTTTATACATTGTTAAGAATAACAACAAAAGTCATATTATTATTTAAATGTAAAATCTCAAGACACATACTGAGTTTAATTTCAGCATTTCTAGTTTAGAATTCAGACATTTACTCCCAGAGTGTTTGCTGCATATGGTTTCTGCAGATAAAGTTGAATCGCATGCATAATTAATTTAATAGTGTTATGACATAGTCCAAAAGGGCAATAAAAAGATAATAGTACCCTTGGGTTTGTAGCACTTCAATAGTTAAATACTTAAACGGAATGGAATGAAACTGTTTAAGAGAGTTCGAAGTACTTCTAAAGCAAGCTTTGTATTTAAAAACAAAACGGTCAAGTGCGAGTAAGACTTGCATTAATATTTTTAACGTATTAACCGTTGCTTAACCCCGATCTTTAGTTTTAGTTTTAGTCATGATCTGTGAAAATATCAATTGAATAGCTATAACGGTTTATGACACAACAGTCTGACAATGAAAGCATAGACGAACAGACACCGTCTAAGTTAAACGATTTCCTTTTTGCCACTTTGGTATGGTATCCTAAAAGACCCTGACTCTCTACAGACAGGAGTTCTGAAGGTTGATTCACGTCATTCATCTGCCTAGCCTTCTCTACGTCTCTCTACTAAAACTATAAACAACAAAAAAAGTGTTAAAACCTCTTTGAAGAAACCCCTAACTTGTTCCCTTAAATAAATACAAGTGTTATAAAGATAAAACCGTTTTGATATCTTAAATTACAAGAAGGGGAACCCTAAAACCTTTTACGTTTCGATTCTACGTTTAACGCACGTGACTCGCCGACAAAGCAATATTTTTACGTCGAACGATTTCAATTCGTCCTGTAAACGTGACTGTGCTTTATTTATGTTTGAGAAAATAAATTTGTATTTTATTTCATCACCAAGAAATATATATGAATATTATAAATATGTAGAGAAGCTATAACTGCATAAGTGGATCGATCGACACGGTTGCTCAATAGATGGGACACTATCTTAGTCATAACGAGTTCCTCCGTGTTTCGGAAGGCACGTTAAATTGTGGGTCCCGGCTGTTATTCATACATCTTTGGCAGTCGCTACAGGTAGTCAGAAGCTAGAAAGTCTGAGAACCAGTGTAACTAAGGGGTATCGTTTTACCCAGGTAATTAATTGGGTCGAGGAGATCAGATAGGCAGTCGTTCATTATGTAAAATGCTAGACTGGAAGCCGAACCCAAAATTGTTGGGAAAAGGCTTGGATGATGATTTAGAGAAGTAAAAACTGTATATTGAGTATTTTATTTAAATAATAGGGGTATTCAAACCATTTCTTCTTACGTTAGTCTTTATGTATGTCCGTTAAGATCTTGAAAGGTATTGCATGAATCTGATTTCGGAATAATAACTAGTAAATTACAAAATTGTTTTCCGTCTGTCAGTTTTCTTGTCAAGTTTTGCACTAAGGAATATTAAACGGATTCCTTTTGAAATTATGCAGAGGAAATCCTCGAAAACCTATGTAACCAAAAAGGTATGAAGCTTCTTCGATTTCGAGAGTAAGTGAATGAATGTAGGAAAGTTAACATTCACTGCTAAATCCTACTAATAATCGATTATCGAAGCTAGTATAAGTATAAGTATAATAATAGGGATGATGAATGGGTATAAAAAAAATTTCATTAGTCCCTCAGTTAGATAATTGAAAAGTATGAGACACGTATTTTTTCCTTTTTCAGAAAAACAAGAATTGACAAAGATTAACTGTTGTAAAGTTTAGGAGAGAGGGCTTGTGACGTAACGATATGGTAAAACTTATACACAATCATGACGTCACGCGTAAGTTTCATTCCCTGTAATTTGGTCAATTTATGTTTGCGGGACAAATTAAAAAATACGTATCCATTATTATACAAAAAACTACGAGACGGACACTGCAAAAAAAATTGTTGTCATCATTGTTTGATACTTAAAATATATAACTTTCATTATTTTGAATTTTAGAAATGGTTTTTTTCGAAATAATCTTATAATTATATGCGCCTTACCAAAATAAAATGGATAAAAATAATTTAAATTAGTTCAACTCGATATGTAGCTTCTTCAAATTTTAAAACAAAAAAAAATCGTTTAAGTATATTCGTATATAAGTTTAGAATATGTTACCCTACCTTGGGATGGTCTCGCACTGGCACTACGACTCGCACGCACACCTTCACTGGTTTATCTCTCGTGATGTCCAGCATCCTTCGCTCACCGCGCCATTCACCTGCAGACAAAGACACAAGGTTTAAGAAACTGCTGAAAAGTGTATCTTAGTTACATAATACTTGCTTAGTTCACAAACTAGTCACAAAAGCGACTTATGAATCGCGTGATTAAATATGGACTCCTGACTTTAATGATGAAATTGAAAGAATTTAAACGAAACATGTAAAGGCTAATATTTTTTTCTGTCGGTAAAAGTATTCACAAATCAAGAAAAAGTATGAAATCTATACTCTATACTAATATATAAAGCTGAAGAGTTTGTTTGTTTGTTTGAACGCGCTAATCTCAGGAACTACTGGTTCGATTTGAAAAATTATTTTTGTGTTGAATAGACCATTTATCAAGGAAGGCTATAGGCTATATAACATCACGCTGCGAATAATAGGAGCGAAGATATAATGGAAAATGTGGAAAACACGGGGAAAATTCTAACCACGTGGAGAAGTCGCGGGCAACAGCTAGTATTGACAAAAATAGTAACTTGATTTTCTAGTTTATTTGATGACATTAACATTGTTGTAAGTACGAATATAGAAATAGACAAAAATACTTTAAAAATATATTTTTTTCTCAGTCCTGTACGAAATGGTCTACTTTCAAATTTGTTATAATTAAATCCAGTCCAAAGTAAATGAATTTATTATTGTTGCTTGCTCCCTTAGTAAAACTTTGACAAGCTTCAAGCACGTGGCACGTGGCTTAATTAATGAAACGATTGAAGCCAATAAAATTCCGTCAAAGTTATCGGAGATTGTACACAATACCGTTATTAGTGTAATAAGCTCAAGTGGGTGTATATTGATTTTCACTAAATGACTTATTTACGTAATTAAATTCTCTGCGGTATAACTCCTTCATGTTTGCTCGTAGGTATTATGTTAATACGCCTAAGAGACTAGAAGAAATTTAATGTTGTTGGGATATAAGTATGTCAGTTTAGCCTTTAGCTTCAAATGCTTGAAACGGTAGTCAACCTATTACAATAATCATAATTTTTGAATCTATACTAATATATAAAGCTGAAGAGTTTGTTTGTTTGAACGCGCTAATCTCAGAAACTACAGGTCCAAATTGAAAAAATCTTTTTGTGTTGAAGGAAAGCTTTAGGCTATAAACCATCACACTGCGACTAATAGGAGCGAAGATACAATGGACAATGTAAAAAAAACAGGGCAGGTTTAAATCATAACATATCTTCTACCCGCGGGGACGAAGTTGCGGGCAACAGCTAGTTGTTTATAAAATTCAGCTCGCAATGAAAGAGTCCCGTTATGTTTAAAACTAGTTAATCCCGATCAAAACTCGTAAAATCTACTTAAACAATTAAAAGCCAATCTACCTTGGCTATTGAGATGTGCTGATCAACTCTTTTTATTTGGATATGAATTACTAAAACCTTCTAATCTTGCTAATACTGCATAATATATAGCATGTATTGAAAATCCCGAACAATTAAGGGTTTAGTTAATTCAGTTAAGTGTAGTATAAAATGATGTGACTATTTATTGTATAAAACAAACACATATTTTTCCAAATAATTTTTAAGTACCTCGAATACCTAGATTTTTTAAGAATCCTTCAAGAATCAGACAGGGTTTTTCACACATACTGTATTTTCATATATACATCACCCTATTACAGTACAAACGCTCGCCACTGACGCACCTAACATTAGATATTCCGCTGAAATAAATTATAACCAACCACATAGACCTGTGACCCTCAGCGCCCTCACAAATTCAAAATCCAGAAACATAAATAACAAAAACACTTGTTACCTTGTTTGTTTGTAAGTAGGTAAATGTGGGTAGTTTGCAAAATTAGTTTGAGACAAACAAAAGTCGGCCTTCGTCGTTGTGATGGTTTGTGGGTCTTGCCTTCTAGGCTTCGTTTCTAAAGGTACTTGTTCATTTTCAAGTGGTCGGTCGTTTTAACCGACGTTTTTGAGACCCCGTCGCCTCAGCTGTTACGCAAATAGTAAAATAAAAAACTTAAATGTGGAGTACGAGATGAAAAGCGACGGTTACCGTGAAATTTAGTACGTGAGAATTTTATTTAATGATTCGACAAAATTTAATGAATGAAGCTTTCTCATGTTAGAGTACGAACGTACATATTATGTCGAACGTGATATAGCGTTGTTTGTATTGACAGGGAAAGTCGATTGAAGCTTGATAAAAAAAAAAACAGGAATATTAAGGCTGAGTAAAATCAGGGAAAAAGCTTGTAATTATATAATTTACAACACAATAATAATATTTATTCATTTAGAATCCACAAACAGCCATTAAATGGCACCACATTTATTTTAACCCGCCATATTTAATTTTGACAGCTGTCATTTTGCGCGCCATTTCAACCTTTGACCGTTAGCTCTCGCATGGCAAGCGTAATCCAAAAATGTCAAAACTAAAATGAATTTAGGTTGCATGAATTATTTATATAATGCGGATAGGATTACAAGTTGATGTTATAATATTTATTGGCGTTTTACGAGGATTAACTGTTGGTTTTACGGGATTATGGCAAGCGAGTTCTGACGCCATTTTGTTATTTAGAGTAAATTGCAATATGTTTGCAATGAGTGATCTCACATTTTGGTCGACTCTGAATAGGATTGCATTAGTATTGTTTTATTGCAGTAATGATATGGTAATACTATTTACATATTACCGTGGTAAAGACGTCGTGTGAGCGTTTGCCAAAGTCTGTAGTAAAAAATGGATGCTGTAAATAACATAGTACCTACTTTTTAGTACCTAATTCTCGACTGTTCCTTTTAATTGAAAAATCTGCTAAGGCTAATTATAAACTACTATTCCACAGCATTAATTTAATTATAAAAAAGTCAACTTCCTTCAATTAAATATATGTAGGTTAAGCAACAACCGTTGTTGAACTACAACTCTTTAACTTCAACTGTGTATTACATAAGATACAGTTTGGTAAGGCACGGATAAACAGCAGAGTCTTAGTAGTAGGGATCCTTTTATACCTGTTTGAGCACGGACCCCTAAAAAAACAAACACATATTAAAACTCGTACGTTTAAATTAATTTTCACATCATACATTTAATCTTTTATTCATATTTCAGATTTAATATCGCAACAAAATAAGCCGGTAGCAAAATAGCGGCAGGAAATTATGTCATAGACGCAAATATTAAAAACTGTTCTAAAGAAAAATAAAATTATATTCATGACGTAGATTTTTTTTTATAAATGAGTAATGGAGATATTTTTAAAGCTGTTATTTTTTAACTGGAAACATCAAGTGCGTTTAGTTAGAAAACAAATTGTATTGTAAGATATTTCCCTTGAAGTGCCTTGAAGCTTTTCCTCATAATGAAAAATTCCTTTTCTAGAAACGTAGTTGTTCCATAATATTCTGACATGCAAACTTTTTTGTTTTAAATTACGTTTTTTTTTGCGTTCCACCGTTTTGTATTGGGTAGTGATGCTTATCGGTTTGCCACTTAGCTACATACTAATTAGTATAAATAATACAGACAATTTAATAAACCGTTAAAAACCCTTTACTTTTAAATAAACTTTAATATGTGTGCCTAATTGAAAGATTGGTTAAGACCAAAAAGATTTGTAAAATTATTCAGGGCGTACACTTTATTTGCAGCAATAATTTAGGAAAAATAAAGACAAAACAGTCGTACTTTAAAACAATCACGCTGTGTGACTTTCAGAAATAAAAGCTCTATCCAAGTCTAGAATTTATGTGCTAGTTGTTCCACCCCGTGGTTTAATTCGCGTAGTTTTAGCTACTTTTAGAAATCTGGTCAACATGATACCGTATAGCATTCGAAGTCTATTGCAACGTGAAATTAGAGTGACGAGTTCTGTAAACGAAAGTTTCTTAAACATCTGTTTTGGGCCTAATAGAAATAAAATCATTCAGATTTTTGATTTTCAATTTATACGACAATGGGTTATGGTATTGATTTGGTACTGAATTTGTGACTAATGACGCACAAATTATAAAAAATGATTTTGGGATGTTGTTTGATTGCAAAAGGATCACACTCGATCAGTGTTATGGCGCAACATTAGGGAGTCCTATGTTGAACAGTGGGCTGGGAACTCAGCCCAGTTGCGTCAGTTTCCAAATTCTGGATGGAGATAGTAGATTTGTCATTAAATATTTATTTGGAAAAACAAATGTTATTCACTACATCAGAAGCCTCAACTACCATATATATTTCGTCTTTATATTGTACCAGAAAGCACCTGAACGAAAAAATCAAAGGGCGTTAATTTTCTTTTTTTGCAAAACCTAGGCATCGTGCAGAAATTATAAAATCTTCATAAAATACAGAGATTTTTAGCTTTTGTTATCGGGTTCTATCAAGTTTCAATACAAACGATAGACAAAGCAGGCCATTGACTACGGACTAGAGGAAACAAAGACGGCATTGTTCAACATGAACACTATTTTCACAATTTTTATTTTACCTTGCAAATTCATGCGGAATTTTTGTGAATGAAAACAATTGAATGGAAGAATCGAGTGAAGAGATTTGTTATAAAGTTGACGGACGGACGGACAGCGGAGTCTCGGCTTCCATTTTTAGCGAAACCCTTAAACAGTTTTAATACTTTCAGGATTTAGTTATGAATGTGTTTCTTTTTTTGGTTTTCTATAACATTCCTACATATCTATAAAAAATATTGTCAGTGATCGGTATCTTTTTGTAACAGAAGTTATTTTTTCCCGACAGCAATTTCTGCAATGTACAGATTGACTGTTCTAGCGATGTAGTGGTAAGTGACACTAACTGCTTCACCAGAGGTCGTGGGTTCGATGCCCACGCAGAACAAATATTTGCGTGGTAATTATCTGAGTGTAATTTCCGTATAATATATTATGTACTTACTAATCAATATAGAAGTAAGTTTCTAGTACTAGTTACCAATTATCTAGTACTAGTCTTATGATACAAACTTGTTTAGATGGCGTTGCATAAAATCGTGTTATCTGTACGTCTGTACTAATATATAAAGTTGAAGAGTTTGTTTGTTTGAACGCGCTAATCTCAGGACCTACTTTTCCAAATTGAAAAAATATTTTTGTGTTGAATAGACCATTCATCGAGGAAGGCTTTAGGCTATAAACCATCACGCTGCGACTAATAGGAGCGAAGATAGGTACAATGGAAAATGTGAAAAAACAGGGCAGGTATAAATCATAACTTATAACTTCTACCCACGGGAACGAAGTCGCGGGCAACAGCTAGTGTCAAATAAAATACAATATAAAATCCATCTTCCTAATACAAAGCCACTTAATAAACAGTGCAAAACCACAATTTCCTCTGGAAAAACGCATCTAAAGGCAAGCACACAACATATCTCGGGGACTAATGAACAAACCGTTTAGTGCTAATGCCAGCTGATAGTCCACTAATGACATTGTGTACATACCCTTATATTAAAGTAGATATCGTTTGTTTTTATCCTTTTCGTATTGTTTATTTGATATGATAGTTATTTTTAGTGTACAACACATATGATTTTAATCATACGCATCCCATTTTTTTTTCAAAACGACTAAAGATTTTAATCCTTGTGTCGCGCGGGGTTTCACAAACATTCGAGTCACATGCACAAAGAAACCCAGACTTAGGACAACCATTCGTTGATCACACAAACGCTTGTCCTACGCGGGAATCAAACTTGCCCTCTGATGGTTTTGAGTGGTGACCACAGAAATCTAAATAACAAGGTAATAGAAGTGCCAACGCCGCGTGACCTTGTCGCCACACTGGTGTCTTGGACGACACCAGCGCGCGAACTTACGCTCAGTCGCTCGCGGAACGTTGTCACAGCAAGAACCACAAAAAATGGTGTTTTGCGGCGTTTCTCAGGCTGGAAATTCATCTGCATCGTGTAATAACATAAATAAATAGATAACATTTTATCGGTAAGTAAATTATTGCAGTAATATTGATGTTATTGCAAAATTAAATTTCAAAACATAACCTTCATTATAAACCATATGAATATCGCACCATCCTGCAACAATTGCATTCTTTACTAACCATTGCCTCTGCAGTAAGAGACTTACGGAAATGCACCGTTGTAAAAAGAGAAATGTATAACGAAAAATAATATTTTCAATACGATCGTATTTATAGTGGTACGGCCGCACAAAACTGTCGGAAATAGTGATGTGGTTAAGTGCGGACAAATTATCCAAAATGAACATTGTATACGAAAAGTAACAATTTTAATAGTCGTTCGTTTTTGTGAACATATTATTGAATATATTTTTATTTCAGAATCCCGCAGGATGCAAATAAATACAAAAGACAAGTGGATGACTACCACGGGTAAACGAAATTGGTACCCTACAACTTAGGCCGAATATACACTATGAAATTAGTTGCATGCTTGATAACTTGCCGCCCGCGCCCTTCTCCATTTTTATGGCTCGGACCGCGCTCGCAACTAAATGTTTAAAAAAGTACGCCATGCGCTATAGCATAGCATTGAATAAAACTTGCAATTTAAATTTATCCAAATCTCATAAATACCTATTTTTTCATTATGAACGTTTACTAGTCATTCGATACATGAACTGGGCTGCTTTTGTAAGACGACTAAAAAGTCACCGTATAAACCAAACCTACCTAGGTACCAAGTATTTCCTAATAATTTTTTTTTTGTCAACCGACAATTAGCGATTTTTTTTTTGTAAGTAGGTACATATTATAATGTAATCCATAGAAGAATACAACAAAAAACATTATCACTCATAATTTCGTCTTTCATTATATTTCGGATCCGTAGTCAATCCCTAGTGTAGTTTACGTAATCACTACAACTAATGCAAAAAAATGCAATGACTGTGTGAGTTAGTGAATCCATACAACGACAAAGTCAACCTTATTGCATTAGACGTACGGCCTAGTGTTGTTTGCTTGGTCTTCTCGATGTTAATGTTTGCGTGATTGCGTAGTTATTAGCTGTGAATGTGTTGAAGCCCCGCCCACCGGCGACATGCGTTTCGATAGATCGCCGCGGTGTATGCCATTTCTATTACCTTGTTATTTAGATTTCTATGGTGGTGACCTTAATCACTCAGCAATATGGTAACGCAGTGTCTAAATTGTCTGATTTCACAATCCTTATGTATTTTTACGTAAAAGCTGTTTCGCTTACAGATTTACATATTTAACATCTAATAAAATTTTATCTTTGCGTTGAGTCTTCCAGCATTTCCGTGTTTTTTTTTAGTAAAGTGAATTATTTTGATGTTTTATTCTTGTTCTATCGATTCGAAGGAATTTGTTTCGTGTGTGTTTTTTGATGTTGGGTAAATGTAAGTTGTCTGAAAGCATTATATATTACGAGTGATTTCATGAATAACTTGGTTCTTACATGACTGCCCAGAAGAGGTTATTTTTTCAGTTTCATGCATTTATGTAGGTAGATATATTAGTTTATTTTTGTGCCACCATGATTTGATTTTGTAATATACGTATGTAATACCTATTAGTATAGTATTTATTACATACTTGGTCGCTTCGAGAGTCTGAGTATTTCGGTATTTGACTGATCCGTAGGAAAATCATTTGTGTGATCCATGATCGCTTGATCGGCATCTGGGTTTCTCTTCTTGAATTATTGTGAAACTTCCTGCGACACAAGGATTAAATTCCTTTATGTAAGAGTCGTAAGAACAAAGAATACAGTTGCTATAATAATTGTTTTTCTTTTCTTGGTGAGCCCTTAATTCAACTTTCGAACATATATGGGGTCATGTCAGTAGTTTCCATCTTTCAACTTGTTCTATAGTGCATACATAATTTTGCATATAGTTTTCTAGCAAAAATCCAAGTACCTCCCTCAAAATTCAGTTAAAACTCATACGTGCCCATATTAATTAATAAGCATGACGGTTAAGAGCGCACTTTTACACATCATCATCATTGGCCTAGCCTTTTCCCAACTATGTTGGGGTCGGCTACCAGTCCAACCGGTTTTACACATAATAATCACAAAAGTCCACATAAAAAACAGCTGTCTATTTTTTAATGCTAATTGCCACTCGAGCCAGCGCCTGTACCCAGACAGCCCCTGTACTCAAAATGTACATTAAAATTTGAGGGTAGATGAAAATTTTTCGCGTCGAAACCTCGGGCGAGGGAATTTTAAAAAACTGTGCCAAGACTTGACTTTTAGATGTAGTGAATACACTTATTTTGGCATACAGTGTATTTAAATTGATTTGAATAATGCATTTTAAGGAAACCGAAATTTTATGATGGGAGAAAATGTTTTATTCGTTTGAGTTATGATTTTGGTTTAAATGATGTTATTGGTTGGGGATTAAAAAGTAATACAAATAATTCTTGATACATTTTGTGTTTAACTAAATATCAAGTTCGAATCAGAGTTAAAAAGGTCTAATTCCTTTTGTTTCGACAGTTAGGTATATAATCACTTTGTAGTCTTCCAAAGCTTTCATAAAATTGCATTCTTTCTCAAAGAATATTATTTACAAAAACTCTTTTTTCTATCAGCCATGTAAATACACAGCATGACAAAAATAGGTTTCAGCCAGTAATGTAAAACTTCTACATTAATTGCAACATGAGTGAATTTGCAAAATAAAAAATAATAGAAGTTAGCCTATATGTCCGGAAGCGTCAATGTCGCGATTTTGACTCCCTCTTAGCCAGTTTTTCATGATTGTAAGAAAATCCATCAATCCAGGTCCATAACACAACATAACACAATAATTTCCAGACAATACAATCCTGCATCTAACTCAATAGCTTCAACTAAAACTATTCCCAAACATTTTCGTTCCATGAGTCTCTAATTCTATATGCTGCTTCATACCACTCTAATCCGACGTCCGAAGGCTGTCAAACTCCCAAACAGACCACGAGTATGGGAAAACCAACTGTGGGTCCTGTTGCGCAGGGGTTGATTTGCCGTGACAAATCACGTCGCTGTTTTAAAGTAGATCAGGTGGATTCGGGTTGCAGTGGTAGCGGGGTGTTGTATTTTTTTTAATTTGAAAGTTTTTTGACGTTTTACTCGATGCCTCCAAGGCGTTGTGTTATAGATCTACATTAGCAGCTGACTTGTTTCTGTACGGTCTGATTTCCTGAAATGGTTTCCTCATTATTAATTTTAGTAACCTTGTTGAGGATAGCTGATACTTAAGAGTGTAACGGTTTACTCAGGCGTATCGGGATTGCCCTTTTAGTTGAGGATTTGGCAAGAACCCAGTCGGCAAAACAGGTTACGGTTAAGTACACTGTTGAATCTTTTAAGCATGGTTCCATACGCATTTTTTTCAACAGCAGCAGTATAACTTTAAAGGCATATTTAGACGATGCTTATTCTCATGTATCAGAAGTGATATACCATCCCAACTCGACGACATATCTTGCCTTGTCTAAATACGCCTTAAGTCATGACGGTAGGCCAACAGTACAACCTAACCCTCTCTCATTGGGACCCCACAAAAGCAAACTCCAGTCCGTATTACCCGGACCGCAGTTGTTTGACTTGACTACTTCAACGATTGGGTCAATCTAACCTAACAACTAGTTCTGTTCCCGACGGCCGCCATAATTGTTTCTAACTTTGTTACTAACAACGTGTGAACTCAAAAATGTATTCGGTTTTGTAGGAGGAGTTTTTGGCTGTTTCATTTTGTGTAGAAGGAAGTTTTTTTCCCGCTTTTAATAAATAGAACTCATATTTTTCATCGGTGAAAGTTTTCAATTGTACTTTAAGTGACACATATTGGGTGCTTTTATTCCTGATGTCAAAAAAAATCTATATTTTAAATATTTCTCTGTGGAAGGATATCATGATTTTTCTATTCCTAAAACTCTCAGCTTTTTAGGAAACAAACGGATCTACAGCGTTTAAAATGAAATCAGTGAGTACTTCTATTGTTTTTTTGCAACATATCTTCCAAAAACAATTCTCCCTTTTTTCATGTATTCAGGTAAGGTATACAATCAAAATATAAGTGAGATTACCACTTTGTATCTGTCTCTTGCAAGCCCACTTCTCATACAGGGCAGGAATGCACATTAATCACACTTGCTCACGGCGTGTTCGTAATTTCAAGCCTATTAATTTCAGGTGCTGTTTCCTCACTTATTTCACAAGTGGAAAAAGTATACTCATATTATTTTTTTTGTTCTTAGATTATGCACCGTGATTTTGTAGTCGTCTTACAAAAGCAGCCCAGTTCATGTATCCGATGACTAGAACACGTTCATGATAAAAAATAAAATGCAATTTTTATTTAATATCATGACGCAATTCGTAGTTTTTCAGAAATACAGCTCTGTTGCGAGCGCGGTCCGAGCCTTGTAACAATGGTGAGGGGCGCGGGCGGCGGCGTTTTTATCATTTTTAAGAGTATATTTCAGATTTCTCTTGTTTAATTTTTCTTCATACTTATTATCTTAGTTGATGATAAAAACAAAATCGCGCCTTGGGGTATTTTACGTCGGATACATGAACTGGGGTCTTTTTGTAAGATGACTAAAAAATCACCGTGTATAAAGATTTCTCATCAGAGAGACAAGTCGTGGGGAAATATTTTCCCATAAGTGGGACATTCTAGGGTAGTAATAGTAATAATAATGAGTCACCGCCTGCCAATTTAATTCCATTTTTATGTGTTGAAAGGCAGGTGCTATAGTTTTCCATAGCTTTAAAGGAAACCATTCCATTTAACATTATTAAT
Source organism: Trichoplusia ni (assembly GCF_003590095.1). Lineage (NCBI taxonomy): Eukaryota > Metazoa > Arthropoda > Insecta > Lepidoptera > Noctuidae > Trichoplusia > Trichoplusia ni. Next base: position 8,668,650 of record NC_039482.1, on the reverse strand, counting down.
ACCAATAGCCCTTATTATTTATACACATTACAATTTGCAATAGTTTTGTAGCTACCTTGGGTCGTCCATGTCTTTAATAGAGCAGGGGTGGATGGCCCCTGGTAGATGCCCCATCACATTTTAGATTAAAGTTCTCAACAAGGCCTCTACATGTTGGACCTGTGTCCCCGTGCAAGCCTTTAAAAAGGACCGGGTCTCTTCACATGAAGTGATCCCGTGACTAAAAAGAGACAAATAACAATGATAATGATAATCTTTCTTTTACGTTGCAATGTTAACTTGTTTATTTTTTAGTTTATAAAGAATACGTTCTATAAAGTTAAGTAGAAACTTAATTAGTTATTTTTAAAAATGTTAACCAAGTTTTGCTTAATTTTTTCATGCTAAAATTTGTATCGCAATTTGGACAAACATACAATCACTCAAATGCTAAAACAACGCCAAAAATCAAAGTTAAAATCACGAAGAAAGGAAAGTTCCTGTTTCCTAGCCAAGTTTGTGTGACTTATAAGAGTAAACATATACACAAAATCATACCATCATATACAATCTCTAAGTCTTTATTCCAAAAAAACCGATAACACATTTTTTCCAACCGAATCACAATCCACCTTCAAATCCACCAATTTCTTCTCGAACATCTTTCACCTATCTATCAGCAGCTTCCAAAAACAACGAAGCAACATAAACCGGCCGATCATGCGCACTGAAGTTAAGCACCAATATTTTCCAAACAGCTCAGATAAGGGAGCGCCTGACAAATCCCCCGCGTCACATCGGAGGCAGAATTATCCGGTGCGCGCCGCTGTAAACTGGTTCGCACTGGTTCTGAGACCCGCTTTACATCGATGAAATAAAAATTTCAGGGATTTCTTTGTGTATAGAGATTGTAAATAACGCGGTGTCGTGCGAAGATTTTGTCCTTTAACATTTCGATCGAATTCGTCCATTAAAATAATGGAACAAGAAAATAGCCCGTATTTTTATTTAAGCAGCGCCTTAATTTTGGGATAAAAGTTTACCCCGTAACTGATTTTGTATTTTATTTATTTAGCCTTGAAGGGATAGCTATATTTTTTTTCGAGCCTTTCCAAATCGCATGCTCAAAGACATACCCAGAACATGCATTCGTAAATCACACGACTTCTACGCAAGGATCGACCAGGCGATACGTTGCGCGCTGTGGATGTAGTTGGATATCTCACCAATAAGGTGGATATCAACACTTAAAACTGGAAATAAACCTATTTCCCGCTTCTCTCGATATCAGACTGACTTTTCGACATTAAAACCATGCTTATACACATACGACTAATCCGAATTATTGGTACATCGTATAACTACGGGGTGAGGTGTGTCGCGGGCAGCTGCGGGCGTTGGGTCCGGGCCAACTGATAAGGGTGCTCCGGAACTTGCTGATGCCACAGAGTATGATACACGCGGAGAGCGCATTGACGGACTTGATTGAGTTGGAGCTAGGTCATGGGAGATTGGTTTGGATGGCGAAATGAAGCTTGACTTATGGAGCATCGTTGTCGAATTTGTCTAACATATAATATATCTGCAGTTTCGATCCCAACGTGACTTTTCCAAAATTATATGTAAGTCCTTTCGTAGTGTGACATATATGCAGATTCGATTCCAATTCAGGAAAAGTGGCAATGTGACTTTTTAAAATTTATGTGTACTTACATAAATTAATTATTTTAAGACACCACTGACTAACGGTGAAGGATATTCGATTGAGGAATCCTGAATTCCAAATATTGGAATCTAAAATCGCCAGCTCGCAGGGAGTGTGGTGAACAATGCTTGAAATCTTTCCTGTCCAGCAGTCAGATGAATATAAGTATAGGCTGGTATTATCATTCGTAACGATTATCTACCTAATTCCTTTACTGTAACAACAACAGCACCCTCGTTCGTACATCTTTTCTTTGGTATTCAGTGTGTCTAAGTTTCTATGTATTTTATACATGGACTAATAAATTCCCACGTGTTTATACACTCAATTTCTTGTTTGATCATTTTTTTGCGATGGTTGGATTTTGTAACTCAATTTTGAGGCACTTCCCGATAAGCTAGCAGGCTGAAATTTTCAGGGTAGATTTATACTCAATGACAATGAAATTTGAAAACTATAAAAATTCTGGTCTGATTTTGATGAAATTTGAATGAAGTGACACTTAAAATCATGGGAATTTAGATTTTTTAAATCTATAATTTTTTAATGTAATCTCATTATTAGTCAAGAATTAATATCTCTAACGACATTTCGAGATGTATTCCATTCGCTACATACTCTGTGGCATGTCCCCTTAAACTTTGTGGAAGTTTATTCGATATGATCAGAGGACGAGGGTCACTGCGTCCTAAGTGTACGTCACATCCTGATAAACGGGTGGACATTTGTTAGAATATTGAAATTAACGGAGGAATCTGTAGGAGTTCAGAAGGTTTTTAGGGAATCAAAAAATAGTTTTTATTAATTCTTACAGGGTGGTTTATTAGGTTTACGCGAAATGAAACTACTTTTACGGATTTTATCGCCGTTTAATTTTTGATTTTAGTTCCCGACGTTTCGACACCTTTGCAGGTATCATGGTCACGGGCAGACTGAGATGGTGTTCGTCTTGACAGAAGATGTTGCTCGTTCTACCTTCATATTTTAATTAATTATTTGTGGTCCGACCTACGCAGTATGAGCTCACTGTGTCACGATGTCTTGCAGCGCTGCTTTTGGGTTTAGCCTTGAGTTTTTGTATTATCGGGTCCCAAGTAGGTGGTATCTTCCAGCCATCTTCTCTATTGAAACTAGGGTGCTTTTTTGTTACAGGAACTATGGTAAGAAATTATGTTTTTCTTGCGGTATTGTTACGTCATAATATGTATATTTTAGTCTCTTTCAGATCTTTGATCTTTGTCCAGATCTTTACTCTCTCAAACTCTTCTTATCACAAAGAATTATGTCAATAATCGAATTTCTATTCGATATCTTTTGGAATCGCTCAAATTCAATCATCGTTCATCACAATTTACCAAGAAGAATGTATAGAATATCAGTCGTTTATGATTGTTGTACTAAACTTAGTCTAACATTTTTTAATTAACAAATCAGGACTTCAAATTAAAACTACTGGGCCCCCTCTATTTTGAACTCGGTCAAAAATGCTGCTTGTGGATAACTTATCAAAAATATATATATACGTTATAATTATAATTAACGTTTCCGGAAACGTCACTTACAAAAGTTAACAAGGCAATAACTTACAAAACACAGTTACATATTCATTCATACTACGTTAACGACAAAGTGAACGCTTTCTGCAGCGACCACAGCGGCAAATGTTTCAAGTCGCACATTGTATAATAATGCAGTGTCACAATAGTTTAATTGGCAGTTTGAATACTCTGTGGCGCTATGATAACATTGTTAGTTTGTGTATACAATGAAACAGCTGTTTGCTTTTGTTTTGACTAAAATATGTGGCGCCTTGTTGCAGTGCATAAGGTATATCTTGTTAAAAAATGGTGGATTTCTCTTAAGAAATCCACCATTTTTTGGTGAATTTGAATGGTGTAATTTTTGCTCCGCAATTATCGTTAAGCTAAATCTGAGCTTTTTCTTACGTGCAGGTATTACTGCATGGCTCTGTTTAAATAAATCGCCTAAGAGCAAGTTATATCGGCGGTATTAATGGTTTTGCGCGAAAAGGCGAGATAGTTTAGTTTTTTCAAAAAAATGCCGAAAAACATCCAATTTATGACCTAACCATCCATAGCGGGAACAATATAAACTATCTAAAAAATATATCTAGCTATCACACTTCTTGGAACGGAAGGAATACCTACGAGAAAAATAGTCACGTGACTTAAATCCAATATGGCGGTGGTAAAAGATGGCGCTAAATTACTAAAAACTAAGATATGAAAATAATAGTTTAAAAAACTAAAAACACGCTTTAATGATGAAATATATTTTTGTGGAAAAGCGTGGGGCGCTCCTTAAGAACTGAAATATGAAGCTACCCACGGTTTTTTCACGTGCGTGTTTTTTCAAGATACCACTATTTTTCTATCCTATCTTGAACCAATCCCAAAACCAACCTTTTAATTTACCAAGAGTTCCCTCTTTTGGCAGCCTTCCAACCCAAAGGTGACCATTCACTGTCAGTCCTTAAAGTTTGTAATTTTAAATGCAAATGCGATTGGAAACCATTACTCAGGACTGAAAACGAACTAGTGTTAACCGCTTCTCACTTGTTTCATAACAAATGGGTACTTCTCGGTTAGAATTAAAGAAAAAAGTGGTAGAATGCTTTTGGAAAAAGGGAAGGGTGCTAAAAATAGGTCTTTTTCGAGTAATTTTTGTATTTTGTGTGATAGTTAAATTATTTTGGGTTGCACATATAGTTTTATACTTGCGATACAGAGGATTCAATATAAATAGGCTAAAGAACACAAATTTTATTTACAGATTTGGTTAAGCATCAAAAGTTAATAATAAGGTTTTGTTTTCACCAACCTACCGCATTCAGTCCGAACCAGGTATTTTATCCTTAATGCCACTAAAATTTTAGGCTTACATACCACATATTCAGTGATCTCATCATTTCACCTACTTTACGTCCAAAAATAAAAACTCAGCTTGAAAAACAAACATAACAAAGAAAAGCTCCCAAACCCAGTTTGCCAAAACAATCCTCGAAGCATAAGTGCACATGATACCTGTTACCATCAAATGGATCCGGAACTTCCGCCCGCCATATTGTCTGAGCGCGGCCGGAACTAACTAGTTCCAACTGGTTCAATCGAGTTAGCGTCGTAGCGAACCGGACGCGACCGGACGGTGCCGGACAGAATCGGATACGGACCGTGCTCAATAAAAGTTTGTGAAGCCATTACAAGATTCAGTGTGAATTTTTTATAGAATTATTTAGTGAGAGCTCTGGTGTTTTTCCGACGAATTTACTTCGGTTTCTGCTGTTTAATGTTTTTATTTCATTTGCACCAGCCTTTTAGTAGTATACTAGATAGAAAATTAAATTATTTTAAACAAAAAACTAACTTACTTTTAAACTAACGCATTGCCTGTTTATGTCATTTCTTTTAAATGGCTTGAGAAGTTTAGCTAGATTTGATAACGGAAAATGGAGTAAATTATAAATAAATGGCCAAGACTCCGACGTCAAAATCCAGGTAAACCGAGGACAAGATAGGCAGATGTTATAAAAAAAAACATAACAGGAATTAATTGGATGTTTGGATCTTTGCTTGCCCTGACGTTTTAAAAGTTTTAAGATACGATTGACAATCAGTGAAGAAAAAATCGTGAGGAAACCTGGATTCCAAATATTATAATCTTCAATCGCCAATCCGCAGTGAGTTAGCGTGGTGATTGATGCTCAAAGCACTTTCTTTGGGAAGAATACTGCACCCAATTTGAGACATGTACAGGCTGGTAGTATATTAAAAAAAAGAATAGAAGAGGGGAGGTAAGAAGGGTAGTACTTACCTATAAGTATGCTGAGTATTAATTTCCCCTTCCCCCCGGATACCTGTACAGTGCAGACGTGTTTTTAGTTTACGTATTGACCAATTTTATATCATTCTAATAATATTTCAATTCATTTAATTCCGGACGAAATATTAGGAGCGCAGAATAAAAAAGAAGTGCGCGCTTCCCAGTGCACCGAGCTTACGCATACATACATATTGCTACGCAGCGACGGAGAACGTGACTGTGAGTACCCGGCATACACACGCACCTCCTATAACTACGCATTCATCCATAACAAACGCACACTACAGTATAACTTAGGTGCCTACTTATAGTGGACGGAACAAGAAAGTGTACGAGTGTGTCGATACCGACCATTATAAGCTGACCTCTGAGATAACCCGAGCTTATTTGCAAAACGCAACGCTTCTAACATTTCTGCTGCCCTAGTACTTTTTGACAACACTGCTTAAGATGCCTATTAACCGCACGCCCCCCGCCTCTCCGCTTATGACGTCATCAAACTCTGTTTGTTCGAATGAGTTGCAGCAAATACATCAATGTGTCTCGACACCTAACTTATCGACTATCGCAAGTAATGTTACTGAACGCAAGAAACGAAAGTTTGGTTGCGGCGACCAACAAGAAGAGGGCATGATAACCTTGAGTGCATTCTCAATATTTTCTAAGCAACAGGAGAATCGTTTCGAAGACTTACTGTGTAAGATGGACAGTATTATTATTCAAAATGCTGAGCTTAAGAAGAGTGTAGAAGTGATGTCAAGCAAGTACGATGAGTTTCTCGGACGGATATCGTGTCTTGAATCCGAAAGAAAAGAAGATAAGAAAATTATTCAACAATTGGAGGATAAAATTGAGTACTTAGAACGTAAATCCCGTGCAGCTGGTTTAGAAATCCGTAATGTGCCGAAGGCAAATAAAGAAACCAAAGACCAACTCTGCAATATGGTTGTAGCGATGGGCGATTCTCTAAACGTTAAAGTACAACACTCAGACATTAGAGATATTTACAGAGTAAACTCGAAAGAAAATACCAGTCCAATTGTTATCGATTTAAATACAGTTATTCTGAAGGATAAAATTATTAAAGGTGTAAAAGCTTTCAATAAGTCAAAGAGCAAAAAAGAGAAGCTAAATACATCACACATAGGGTTGAAATCACCTTTACAATCTGTCTATGTTTCTGAAGTGTTGACATATAAAACGCAGCGGTTATATTACATAGCCAGACAATTCCAAAAAGGCCATGGATTTGACTTCTGTTGGACTTCACACGGCATAGTTTATCTCCGTAAAACTGTCGACGATCAGCAAATACGTATCAACTCCGAGGCGGACATAGACAAACTTAGAAATAGCATAAATTGACTAGCCCTTTTAAGTCTTCTAGTTTGCTGCAGATTTATGTCAAACTTGTTTACTAATTTGTTTTTGTTTACTTTTTCTTATTTTATTTACAATAATTTTATAGTTCCTAAAATTTTAAATAAACACTTCACACTTACACACTTTACAAATAATACACATTACTCACAAAATTCTGAAACACACAAAAAGTACTACAAAGTTATAAGATTAAACAACTATTCCATAAAATATAATTTAATTTTTAGCCATTTTATTTACATACGTCATAATATATTTGACCAATTTTTACCTATTACTAAAATTCGATACTTTAATAGACCTAAATAATAATATAGATGATGTATCCGTCTCTCAATCTTTTTCTTGTAATCTAGACTCATGCAATGATTTTTTTACCATTACTGACAATAAGTTCAAAGTGATAACACAAAATATACGAAGCATAAATTGCAATATATCCGGTTTTGAAGCTTTATTATACAGACTGAAATTTGATTGTGACGTTCTTGTTCTTACTGAATGCTGGTTACAAAATGTGACTAATATACCTGTAATACAAGGTTATCGTTCATGCGCGACAAAGAAAAACAACAAACAAAACGATGGTGTAGTTGTCTATTTTAAGAACCATCTGGATTTTACTGTTTTAGAACCAGATTTCCAGGAATGTAATTGCATAGTACTAAGTAATGAAATCACTACAATTGTCAGCCTATACCGGTCTCCATCTTATAAAAATGTAGATCCTTTTTTGCTATCACTTAATAGTACCTTGTCAACGTTACAGCACTGTAATAATAATAGGCGATATAAATATACCAATAAATGCTAATAAATTAGAGCTACCTGGAGAAAAATATCTCACGTTGGTTGCTTCATATGGGCTATTACCAGCGCATACCGAAGTGACCAGGGAAGAGAGTGGTACTTGCTTAGATCACGTGTTGCTTAAAACTCAGAATAAATGTACAACCGTTGTTGCACAGACCACCTTAACGGATCACTATTCAGTAATATTGTGTGTGGATCTTAAGCCTGTTCGTCAATACACCACTACTACTGTTACGAAAATTGATTATGAATGTTTAAGTAATGATATAAACAACATTGATTTAACTCCCGTATATCTAGCAAAAGAACCTAATGTCGCAATAAATTATATTATAGACAACATACAACTTTCCTTGGTAAAAAATTCACAACAAATAACATTGTCGAGACGTAAAAAGATAATCAAACCATGGATTACGTCTGGCTTACTGAGATGTATACAGAATAGAGATAGGTTACATTTGAATTGCAAAAAATCTCCTGAAAACATGATCCTTAAAACTACGTATATAAGATACAGAAACTTTTGCAACGAATTATTAAAAAAATTAAAGAGAATATATGACAAGAATCAGGTTGAATCGGCTAAATCTAATCCAAAAAAATTATGGAATATTATTAAAACAATTACAAACACAAAAAAAGATAATAGTTCCCCATCAGAATTATTGAAAACAAACCCAACTCCAAAAATAACGGTAGACGAAATAAACAAATACTTTATTAACATAGGTAAATCACTAGCTGAGAAAATAACAAACAATAATGTATTATATAAGATAAATGCTGATCCCCTTCTTGACTCCTTCTTTTTACAAGAAACTACTGAAGATGAGATTTATAGGATTATACTAGGTTTAAAAACAGATTGCTCAGTAGGTTGGGATAAAATCCCAAATAAACTTCTGAAGCAATTTAAAGTATTTCTCACTCCTCCACTTAAGTTCATCTTTAATTTATGCTTTGAGACGGGAATTTTTCCTCAAGCCTTCAAAAGGTCAGTAGTTCGTCCTATACATAAAGGAGGTGACAAGAAAGTTTTTAGCAACTACAGACCAATTTCAATACTCCCCTCCTTGTCAAAAATCTTAGAGAAACTGATAAATTTAAGGCTCGCTAAATACTTGGAGGATAAAAAGATTATTTCAGATAACCAGTACGGTTTCCGTTCTGGAAAATCAACTGATGATGCAGTACTCAAACTTACAAACCTTATAAGCACTAACCTAGATAGGGGGAAGAAATGCATATCAATCTTCCTTGATTTGGCAAAAGCCTTTGATACCATTTCTGTACCAGTCCTTTTACAGAAACTTGAACATGCTGGTATAAGAGGCACACCGCTCAAGCTTTTTGAGAGTTACCTTTCTGGCCGTTCACAGATTGTTTGTGTGGATAGCCATTACAGTAAAGAGCTTCCTATATCCTACGGAGTGCCACAAGGTAGCATCTTAGGCCCGACGTTATTTCTTGCTTACATAAATGACCTTACAAACTTATACCTATCTAACGGCGAAATCATCTCTTATGCAGATGATACAGCTCTCGTTTTTTCCGCCGATAATTGGGATGAGGCATTTGATGCTGCCCAAACTGGTTTTGATGCAGTTGAGAAGTGGTTAAAGAATAATGTACTAACTCTAAATATTGATAAGACCAAGTATATAGCTTTCTCTATAATCAAGAACTCGCAAGTTAATGCCCTTCACCGTATCGTCCCCCACAGTAATACTTGTATAAATAAATTGGAATGCAACTGCAGAGCTTTGGAGCGCGTAGAGTCTATCAAGTACCTCGGTGTCAGTTTAGATAGTCATCTTAATTTTAAGGAACACATAAAACTGCTGTCCGGTAGAATTCGCAAACTTATTTACGTCTTCAAAAACTTGCGTCACATCACAGATAATTCCCTTCTCAAACAAATTTACCTGGCCTTATGTCAATCAATTATAACATACTGCATTTCATCATGGGGGGGTGCTCCTAAAACTACACTAAAAGGAGTAGAAATCGCTCAACGCGCTATTTTTAAAGTCTGTACATTTAAGCCAATCTTATTTCCTACAGCGGAGCTTTACCAATTTTGTCAAGTTGCTACTGTAAGACAGTTGTTTATTAAAATAGTAGTTTTAAAACAGCATATTAACCTTCCTTATGATCCTAAATTGACCAACAGACGAAGAGCACACGATGTGTGCACTCGACCTAAACCCATCACTTCGTTTATAAGAAGGTTTTTTACTTTTATTGCACCATATTTATATAATAAGATAAACAAGGATCTAAATATATACCCTCTTAATATTAACTTATGCAAGGAAAAGTTACATAATTATCTTATTAGCCTATCGTACGATGAAACGGAGAATCTATTGGGCATCCAAAGTTAAATCATAAAAGTTTTTTACAAATTTTCACTTTTGGAGTAAAATATGTTGTACTTCGCACACTTTTTACATTCACATAACACTAACACACCTTTCACATTCACCATACATTACACTACACAACACATTTACAAATTTCAAAATCATATAATACTTCACTTCTTACACTCATCATATTTTTATTTTTTGTTTTACATTCCACATTATACTGCACTTTTAGACAATTTAAAAGTGTATATCCATTTGTTAATTATGGCTTTTAATTTCAATGCCAATATCTAGAGGGGTTTGGCGCTGTATGCTGAGATACAGGACCTGTCCTAGTTCGGCTGCAGAGGCACCCACGTTGTATTTTATTTAATTTTAGCCTGTAAGATATTTTTAACACAAATTGTATTTTTTTTTTTTGGTGAAATAAACATTATTATTATTATATTATTATTAAACAAATAAAAAAACAAGTATTGAATAACTGGTCTTGCAAAGCTTCAAATTTTCTCTCAGCACTTCTCTTAGTTTCCTTAAATGCGCCTATTCTTATCTCATTTTCTCTACTGTTAAAAGCTATTGTTTCTTGAACATACCACATTACATCCCCTCCCTATTGTCCACTATTCTTTTGTATGTCACACTATATGCCACTATTCAACAATATTTATTTAGGGTAAGCTAACACTGGGAAAATGCCACAACAAGATTTTGTCACCAAAATTGTGTAACGTATGAATCTACGTCAAATTACACGTTTCTTTAAAAAATTGTACAACCAACTCTTTAAATACAATTTTCAATACATATCAATAATTTCATGCTATTGAATGGATAAAGACACCGGAAAGAAAATTGGAACAAAATTTAAGTAATAAACTTACAGAAATGCTAATCTCAGAACATTTCAGTTGCCTTGCTAAAACTCTTTATGAGATACAGTGTCAGACAGTTGACAAATAACAGACAGTCTCATTGACAGAGTTGCATTTTGGACCCTTTTGGGTATGGAATCCAAAAAAAAATTAGCAAAGTTTTGAGCAATATTCTCCTCTCTTTTGAGGACTAGAAAAGAACTGATAAAAACTTCAAGGATTTTCATTCGCTGTGTGTTGATAAAGTCCGATACACAGAAATACATATCTCGGTAAAATTCAAGTTTCCAGTACCGTTTTACTCTTGGTTACAAAAGCGCGCCAAAACAATATCTCCTTTGATAATCATTTCCGTGTTCATTCATTCCTGCGTTCGTTCATTTTGCTAACGAGGGTTCGTTCACAAGCGCTTACGTTCACTCACTCATTCGTTCATCGTTTCTATTTTTGAATCGTACTCGAGCGCGACAACCGCTGAATGGGAATGAGCAATTTTAATGAAATATTTTTTTGAATAATTTAATCCTTTGTTTAGTAGAATGTGGAGCTGGTGTTTTTTTTTTATATGAAAACAGTGCATTTAGAACTTTATTTAGCCCACTGTCCCACTGCTGGGCAAAAAATTATATAAAAGCTGCATTTCTCTATCTCTGGCCCTTTGAAACAGTACTTTAAAGTTATTGTACAGAAAAACTGATACAACAAAAATGAAATATCTAAATGCTTTGCACATAGTATGCCTCTATGTTTTCGTTGTTCATTTGATTTTGAAAGTCCAAATATCACATTTACATCACTTAACATATTGATAAAACTTGCTAACATGGTCTCTAACTTTAAATCAAAATGTTTTGTTTTTCTGTATTGTTTTATCAACAACAATGGGAATTATTTTCTTACAGATAAAAAGCGGTTATAGCATACAAATGTTTAATAGGTATAACGTACTTCTTTGATTCAATCTCCAACGTAACATTTAAGTAAGTACCCACTTAAAAAGGGTTTAATTTACTTCAAGGAATCCCCAGATTTCCCCGGATGCAAGTTAGATTTGATAAGCCAGACCACTGATTAAAACACGCTGTGAAGATAGAACATATTCTGTCCAATTATTGATTAATTTTATTTAAAAAGGATTTCAGGATGTTTTGTAATACAAAAAGGGAAGAAGAGCGAGTTGGGAATGCAATGTACAGGATTCCGTATTCAGGCTAAAGAAAAATTATCAGTTAAGTGATAAATTTAACGGTACCAACCGATAATTGTAACAAAAAAAAAATGCCTTTGGAACAGTTGCTCATCTGAGAAAATATTAAAATGGTTCATCACTTATCTAGACTATATTGGTTGATGAGATGCAATCCTGGCGACAGACGGACGGATAGACTGTGGTGCCTCAGGAGATAGAACCCTAAAAGAGAGTAAAGTTCTGCTCTTATCGAAACGCGCGTTCAAAAATTAAAAGATAACTCTTACTTACAATCAAATCCAATCACAACAAGTTTTCGTAAAACACAAAAACTCTATAAACCTAAATAAACTTAAAAAAAACCTCTTTATTTCTTAATAAATACCCCCATCTAACTGCTTGAAGTTCAAAGTAACGTCTAACTCTACAGACTCTACATTATAAACTTAGCAATAATATGAAATATATTAATTAAAATAGTAAGGGAACGAAGCCGACTGTCCCCGGAGACTTGCTCTTATAAATTGTAAAACTTCAAAGACATCTCTTAGCTTCGCAGCGAAGCGTAACTGTTGAAGGTCTGGTTTAGTCTAAATTATAAGCTTTAGCGGTTTATAAAAAGATTCTTTAAAGGTGACTTCTCAAAGCAGGGTTTTCAAGATAGCCAGTAAGAGTCTAACGCTACCCATTTCTTCCCCCAAGGGATTGGATGTCTGTGAGGATCCCAACGTCTTACCAAAAAAAGGATCTTCAAGACAGCTGTGACCTCTAGGCTCTGGGCTAGATGTATGCGCAACAAGAGAAGAGGGTATTCAGGCGGTATCGGGAAAACAGGTAGTACATGAAGGTAGAAAAAGTACCATGGTATAATGTAGTATCAGTAGAATGTACTGGGTGTCATTAAATGATGTAACGGTTTACTCACGCGCATTTATCGGGGTAGCTCGACTAGTTTCGGACCCAACCGGAGTCCTTAATCATGAGCAGACGCGGCGGGATCGCGAGTCGAACTCTATACTATATATAATAACTATACACTTATTATATCATTTAATAATGAATCATTCTCACGATAGTTACTATCAAAAAAAAGTACTGGGTGTCATTGTGCACGTGCTTTGAATGAATCCCGACGCGACATAAGGATTAAATTCTTAAAGCGGGAGTCGTTTTAAAAATAAGAAAATTAAAATCCCGCTTCATCTTGTATCTCAAAGCACAGAAACATTTATGCTATGTGCTAAGGTTCGCACTTCAGTTCACATTCGCACGCATCGAGGCGCTCTAAACATTTTATTGAGCGTCTACTTACTGCGTTATATTGTTCGGGAAAATGCAACTTTGAGTTTAATGTTAAAGGAATGTGGGTAGAGCTAAATACCAAGTCAAAGGTCATGACGCTTTAAAATTATTTTTACTTAGACTTGCTGGAGTGCAAAAATGGTTCTATTACTTTTATACGCATGCAGCAATGGAAAGGCAATGTCGTGGTTGGATGAGAAGCTAAATTTGCTATCGAAAAATCATTGTTTTGCGGAGAAAAATCGGCAGAGGCATATGAATCGATATATTTTAAAACAACATGGCAGTAGTATCGCTTTCAGATATTATTTTTGCACAAACAATATTGTTTTTGTAAAATTGCTCTTTTGCACTTAGGTTAAACTAGCGGTAGTAAAGGAAACTGGGATCCATGGTAAAGAAAATGCGAAAGTTTTTAATATTCACATTTTTGAAACTTTACAGAGCGAGGAATACCTAATCAGAAAGTGAAATAAATAACTAAATGGTTACTTACAATAATTAGCAAAAAAAATGTCTCAATAATGTGTATTCTCGTAAATTTTATAAGATTTCAAAAATCTTTCGCCAGGGTGCTAAACATCAAAAGTATCAACGATCATTCTCGTACATACCTATAAAATTTCTCATTAAACACCAGCACTAATAAACAGCATATCGCAAATTAAATAAATTTCTCGACAAGCACGACCACTTGCTAAACCATTACAATCAGAATTCTGAAATAACCGGACAATTTGGAACATGTCCAAATATTAACGCATTTGATTTAATGCGCCTGTCATCAATTTCTGTATTCCAAGATTTTAGTCAGTGATATTAGCACTCTGGGAGCATAAACACTTCTTAAAATAATAGTTCCGCCATTACTGCAATGAATGTAACACGAGATACATTAAATTTTAATAAGGAAGCAACAATGTATCATGCTCTTTTGGTATTTTAAACCAGGAACTATTCAGTAATTTAGAGGAAAATTACACAGAGTCATATGTGTGACTAATAAGCAAATAAGGCACAAAAACAAGTCTGTGGGAAATGTCCCATTAATTTAAATTCTAATATATCCTCGTAACATCCACATAATCGGACGAAAGACGCCTTAAAAGATGCAGATCTTTGGCAACAAAAGTCCATCAAGTGCCATTTAGACTGGCGACCCTGAGGGATCCGTACAAATTGGTTAAATAATAGCAATTGTTTAGCTATAGCCTGATGTCGTACGAATGGATTCACAGAGAGAAGGATGGGAACTCTCACTAGGGTTAAGGTTCTGATTTCACTCTCTGGATACGGAAACCAAAAATGGGAGGAATTATTTTAAATACTATATTTATAATTATCACGAAGAAGGCGTTTGCTTTTTCCGCCCCCATTTCTTAAAGATCGTGTATCTAGCACATCGCTTCGCGATCGCTTAGCTTCAAGTCAAAAATCTTGTCTACTTTCCGGTGTTATCCTCGAACAAATAAACACATTTAAATTGAAAATCACTTACTAAAGTGAGTTAAAAAGAACTTCCTCCTACACTAGTTTTAGATATGCCAATTTGGATAAAGAGAGATCTTCTGAACTGCGAGGATCATCCCAATTGAACCCAAACATAGACTAGGAGCCGAATTTTGAATTTAATACCCAAAGAAAACATCAATATGTTTGTAAGAATGGGAAATATTTTCCTTGAAGCTCAGGTATAGGAAAATGAATTGGCATGAGGCGAAATTGCTGTGTGGCTAAAAATAAAAGCACTGCAGTAGTATGCGGGCGATATTAAATTTTATAGTTTTCTGTGCAATGCAAACCACAGGAGGGATTTGACCCAGTATTTCTTAGAACACTGTTTTATTAGATTTTAGTGGAATTTACTGGTATTTTGTTGTATTTAATATTGTATATAATACAAAGTGGCAAACGGAATTCTGTTATTGTCTGGCTTTATCTATCGTATCTCATGAACCGTGATAGCTAAGCAATTTTAATTATCAGAGATCTGGGTTAAGCAACTTTTCGGTCCAACTATAAGTCCAAGACATCTCTGGTAACCTTTTATCTCTCTTTAGCATTTATTAAATGAGTCAATTTCAAGTTTAATTTAGGATTTTCACTAAGTCAATTAATTTTCACACAGTCTATCCAAAATATGAACAATGCCACCAAATCAACAAATAAATCTTTTAATAAACAATCACACAATAAAATTGATCTGGCAATCTATACTTAAAAACGTCACAAAAAAATGAAATGCACTGCATTATCTAGGTACTTACAGAATGACTGCTATTCAACAAACCTTTGTACCGATTTGAAGCACCCCCGTGGGCGCCCAGTGAAGTAATTACACTGCAAATGGCCACCGTTTGTAGTCAAATACAAGTTTCAAGGACGCTCACTCAGAGCTCTCTTTGGCTGCTACGCTAATATAGCGATCTCTTTCAAATAAGACCAATACATTGGAAGCCATTTCGACGTAAAATGTAGACCATTGTTTAACGATGAGAGAGTTTTCTTTCAAGCAAAATAAGCAGCTTAACAGTTATTTATAAAAATAAAGAGACCGAACCGGTTAGATCTGAAACTAGTCGGACGATCTCTATTAATACACGTGAGCCGTTACTAAATAAAACAAATTAAACATGAAGTTAGCAAAAACGCTCATGTTTGTTGGTGTTCTAAATATTCATTATATTGTAACTCTTACTTACTTGGGTTAAAAGCAGCAACAAAAATATATCATCTGTGGAAATTTCAACAGTCTAACTATCACGGTTTAAAAAATACAACCGGACAAACTGTCAGACAGCAAAATCTCAGTAATAGGGTCCCCTAGGGAGTCTGAAAAGAGCTTTTTGCAGGATTTAAAAAAGATTAAGTATTGTTTGTCCGTCATCCGTATTTCAGCGGTAGTAAATTGAAATAAAAACGACACGGCGCATATGTTTGAACAATTGAATAAAATCCTGCGATTCACAGCCGAGTGTAGCAAATTTAAACATATATTTCTCTTTGAAAATGTCATGAAGCTTTGAAAGTGTATTTTATTTGGGATTTCAAACAAAGCTCTGGAGCACCTATATGTTATCTGCGATACTTTATTGAAACTCTGACTATTTTGATACTAGCTAATGCTTGCGGTTTCGTTTGCCTGAATGTCGGTTATAGCGACAGTAACATCATACACCGAAGAAATTTAACGATGTTGGATAAAAGTAGCCTAAGTGTAAATCAGAGATGTCACCTTTATCGATATAAAATTTAATTGAAATTAGTCCAGCCATTTGGGTGTGAAGAAGTATCAAACATATACATGTACACACACATACACATTATAAAACTGTCACACACTTTAGCATTTATAAAATTAGTGTCATACTAAAATCTGTGCGTAGGAAAGCACTTTGAAAGCTTAAAAAAGTACTATTCCCAAAAACTGGTCATTCAATAAATAAAAAAAACGCAAATAAAAAAAAATTTAAAAGGACTTAAGGCATAAATATCATGATGAAGTAAACAGTACGAAGTCTGGGTGTCCTCGAGGTGGACCTTTAAATTAGTTTAACCAGGAGTCGCTGGTTCGACTCCTGTCTGACGTAGACTGCAAAAAGAAAGAAAGTCTTTTTATGTTTGTTACCTCATAACTTCGGACTGGATGGACCGATTTTATTGATTCTTTTTCCATTTAACGTGAAATAGCTGTCATTTGGTCCCATTATGTCATAGGGTATGGGCCTAGTAGTTTTATTTGAAGTCGGCTGTATATTTTCGTTGTTACAACAATATCATGTGTAACATTATCCATATAATTAATTTCGTAGAACTTAATAAATGTTATTCTGAATGAATTCAATCGTAAAACTATTTTGTTGCATTCTCTTTGTGTTTGTCGCTACTGTTAAATAAAAACAATTGATTTCAAACCATTGTATTTCGTACATTGTATTGAAAACATATTGTTTTAAAATTTAGATTTTTGTTTATATTTGCAGCTTTTGTCCTGAATCTGTTTATTATATAGGTATTAAACATGTATATGCAATTGAAATTTTTATTATGGTCCGTCCGGTTCTGCCTAGTTTGACCTAGTTTTTACAAGGCCCTGATATATCAAATAGTTACTCCATGGTACTTAACTGTATCAAATTTGATTGGAAGCTGACTCTAACATATTAGTGGCGTCAAAAAATTATGAAAATTGGGTCATTCTTATGCTATGCCTTTAAAATATGAATATGGATATAGACACTGTGTCTTCTTGTGTCTAATACCTACTAGTTACCGATGAATATTTAGACTGCCCGGATAGTCGAGTGGTATATGTCACCACGATAAATAAACTGTGTGAGTTCTAGTCCCCTCCTAAGACCTAAGAAATGTTTGGAGTCGAGTATAGAAATAAACGGATTTCTATACAACCAGAACGAAGTCGCGCATTTCTTGGGCATACATAGACCTAGTTCAATCACTGCTATAACACGACTTGAAAATTTCCGTGTAATGTTGTGCCATGTAGGCAACAAAAAATAACTATATTTGCGCACAACCTACTTCGAAAATAATTTCCACATAAAATTTAATACTAGTCCATTCTATCAAATGTATCTGAAGTTTATCCCTTGAAGTCTGGCAACATTAACAATGACAGTTTATATTTATTGCTTGAGCCGCAGTTAAATATTATTTATTACCAATTTACTGTGAACTAAACGCGTTTAATAGTTTAGTTTAGAGGAACCGTCTTCGTTTGCTAAATATAATTATATTAAGCTTAAATCTTAAATAAATAGTAATATTATTGTGATTTTGCGATCAATATTCGTATACATGCAAGAGGTTGTATTCCAAGAAAATAACCCATGTATTTTTTGTCATCATCATCATCCTAGCCTTTTCCCAACTATGTTGGGGTCGGCTTCCAGTCTAACCGGATTCAGCTAAGTACCTACCAGTGTTTTATAACACTGGTACGTACGTCAGCGACTGCCTATCTGACCTCCTCAACCCAATTACCTGGCCAACATGATACCCCTTAGGTAGACTGGTTGTCAGACTTTCAAGAATACCTGTAACGACTGTCAAAGATGTATGAATAACAGCCGGGACCCACAATTTAACGTGCCTTCCGAAATTTGGTCTCTTTTCCACAATCGCAACAAATCTGTTTTGCTACAAAATATCATGGTCGGCCTAATGCCTAATTACCTGTCAAACTACAATATTGAAATCCTAATCATGAAGATACCGTAAACATTTCCACAGTACAATAAACAAAGGATGACGTCACATCCGTATAAATAATAAACCCGCTAATGATCATAACAGAGAGGACTAATTGAAACTCCTCATTATCAATGCATAATTAGCGAGAAATTCATCACACATACATCCATAACTAAACACACAATAATCAACTCTATTCCTTTTACAATAAAGTTGATTATTGTATGTATTAAACACTGATACGGATGGATTGGTACTTAGTAGTTAGCTACTGATATCTGTGTATAGGGATTTGAGTTTTATTTCAATGAGACAAGGTTTGTATTTGATTGTGTTTGGGTGTTATGAAGTATGGCTGTTCAATGATGATTATTAATCGTGATGTTTGAATATTGCCACTCAAGTGCAGGGTTTTAATTAGGAGAGTGTCGAGGCGATACTACTTAAGGCTAAGTGGCGAAAGGTAACAGATATCTCAGAAGAATAGGGCTGTATATTTCTTATTTTAGATTTTTCCTGTAATTTAAGCAATTTCGTTATAAAACAAGTAACAAATTGTTAATAATTATTTTGTTAATAGTATCTTTGGAGGCACAGACATATATTGTATTTGTATTAAGCAAGTTCTATTAAAAGAAAATACTGCTACTTTAAAATTCTGGTATTTAATTATGACGCAAAGACAACGTATCGCAAGTGACCCAAACTGAAAATGACCATATTGAGGTAATAAAGAACATTTCCCATAACGAGACAGAAAAATGAAACAAAGAAATCCGTACATTTAATTAAGACTTGCAATGTTAAAAGTTCGTCACGCCATCGTCTACTGGGCAAACCAACATCTTTCAGACTATTGCTTGGACAAAGAACAAACATACATACAAAGCAATAGCAAACAAAACAAAGCCGTAATGGTTCATAATATTTTTATACTGACTTGCGTGAGAATGATTCCTTATTTACTCGCGCGTATATATCGGGATCGCCCGACTAGTTTCGGACCCAACCAGAGTCCATAATCATGAGGTGACGCGGCATTTCGATTCGCGAGTCTACCGCAAAAAGTTGCATAATATACTAAAAATGAAGCCGGTTTAAGCTTACGTTACACTAAAAACAAGAATTAAACAATAAAACTTCAGCAACTCATAACTGTAAATATTCCACCAGTTAAATCATCATGAAAATGAATTTAATAGCATTTATACAACGGTTTTATCTTCGAGCCACTTAAGTAAAGGGGTTTGCCTTGCTTAGGGAAATATTAATGAAGTATATATTTCACGATAAACGCCATTCAGGGCGGTTTTCACGACATAAATCCGAAGTACCCTCACGTTTCGTCAGTTTAAGGAAAAAGTACGGTACCACGAAATAAGATGGTTAAATTTTATAGATATATTAGACTTTAAGTCAATAGTTGGGTCCTAAAAAATCCATTTAAGAATGTAGTATTGCTAAATATTGAGACAAATTTAACCCTAAGATTAATTGCTTAACCGATCTTTATTTTAAGTCGCAAGTCCGACTCGTACGGTTATCATAAAAGTAGCACTTGACATTCGCTAAAATATGAGAGGTATCTGACTAGTTATTAATAGACCCCTTCAAAAAGAGAGGCCTAACCCATCGTACACCTACATATACTCCCTATTCTGCTGGTCAATTTTACTGCAGCGCTTGCGACCGAGTGTTTAGATCTAAACTCGGTCTAGCCAGGCACGTCACTATTATATAGTACTTCCTTTAACCATAAACACATTATCAATAATACGAGCCAAATTGAGCCTCAAAAGTCAACATCGTACGAAATTCGACAAAAAAACAATTGAATGTTTATAAAGTCGTTTGTAATTAGGAAAGATAAGCCTACCCCGTAATGAATACATAAATTAATGTTGCACATAAATTTTCAGGAACGTCTTGAGCCCAGAGTGTAAATAAACCGGTACTTATTTTACTGGATGGCGTGTGGTTCAAGAGAAAACAGATCGCGATGTTAATAAATGTAAAATGCGTTTCGAAAGTTTAGTAATATTGAAATGAAAAACATAATAATATAATGCAATGAAACCAACGAAAAACACCGAAACACTTGTGTCCCAGGGAGAATGGAACGAGAGAACGAGTCCCACGAACTGGTTTGTAAACCGAAACATATTTAACTAATTTGAGGGACCATCGATTGGTTTCAAAACTAACTGCTGGGACGGCCGAGTGGTATAAGGTCGAACTGTGCGCGATGTGGCGCGAGTTCGAGCCCCGCGTATGAAAAGTATTTATGTAATCTACAACAATAGTTCAGATTGGCCTGACTTTATGCTTGTTATTTTAATGGATGTAAATCTTACACGGCACAAGGATTTACTGCAGGAATCATGTTGGTTTGTGTTTCATATCAGATCTCCTGAACCCCGCATCCGCTTACACCTTAACCTAAATCTCCGTAGCATATGGTTGCAGGCGTCGGACTCTCTCGATATTTGCATCCGCTAGATGGCGTTGCAAGCGCGCTATGAATTATTCACAACTGGGAAATATTTATGCGAAACGACTTCACCTGAACTGGGTAAGCAGAGTGTAAAGTCTTATGAAATGTTGACTTAGTATTCATGTTTTTTATGAGCTTTTGAGTGAAGTTTCGGAAACGAGGCTATGTTTCCTGTTGGTGCTTTTGAAGCTATTCTATTTGAATTGGATGCCTGCATTTATGGAATAGGAAATGAGAGATGAGAATAGTCTTTGTGTTGTTTCTAGAATTCTGTACTCAAAGCGTAAAAACCGAACTCCATGCGAAGTCACCACTTCTCCGTCTGTCACTCGTTTTATTTTCACATGATCCATGAAAGACGACCTTTAAAATAAAGATCGAGGTTAAGTATCGGTTGGCACGGTTAATATTTGATGGCCCACCAATTATTGTAGCAAAATTATTTTGCACTTGACTTTTTCTTTATTTTTTGTTTCTTATTGTTATAAATCATAATTAACTCTTTGAGATAATCGAACGCACATTTGTGATGATCTCAATCACGGTATAAAATGACAACTTTCGACGTATTGTCAAAGGGATATTTCAACACATCTGTAATGGTTTGAAAAATTACGAAGACTGGTTATTAGCGTATCATTACAAAGAGAGAAAAACATTCGCAGAGGCCAAATACAAAAAAAAACATCAGTCTTGAATTAGATTTGATTACTATCTAAAAAGAGGTCCGATCCAAGAAGGTTCAACAGATTTCAGGGCCCATTTGAGCAGTAACCATTCAATATTAATCGTCTGTGGAACGTTGTTATACGTTTGACATTTATTGTACATTTCCAAGATGGCTGCACCTGGTTCCACTTCCCTGTTATATAAAACCGAATTAATGTTCCACCGAGACCCTTTTTAGCGATTATAAGGGAATAAAGGGTAAGGTAACGTAAATGATGATAATCTTGGAGATTTTAGACGGCTCTCATTATTTTGTGGTTAAATTATCAAGAGCCAAGTACTTTATTCTTAGGGTACTGCACTATCCTATGGTGTAGAATAATAAATAGCTTTTTTACAGGAAATATGTCAAAACGTCAAAGGAAAATCGACTCTAGCTGCGACGCCATAGAGTGTAATTCAGTTTGAATCAGGCCACAATGTGTAATGTGATAACCACATTGTCATTACTTCTCTCTTCTACGACTCTTCGTAAAACGACAAATGACAATCAACTATTATACTCATATCTGGGTAGCGAACTGGCCAATATCCTGAACTTCAAAGTTATTAAATATTGTCATTGTATGGTTGATGTATAACCTCTGACACCACAGAGTTTGCACACCATTACAATTCTCAGGTGTGTTCGAATCCACACGTTTTAAACACTACAAAACAATGCTACAAATTTTTCGACACCGCAAAAATGGTGTTCCAATTTAGTACAATATAAAAATTCGTTGTAAGCTTTATTCTACAAAATTTTACGCTTCAGCAAAATTTTCAGCGCACAGCAAAATATATGTACTCGTTTGTAAAATTTAACCCGGTTCTCAAATGGCGATAGACCGGGTAAAATGACACTTAAGAAACTTTTCGACATACGAGTATATTAAAAATAATGACAGTTACACAATAAATGTAGACACCATTAGTGTTGCCCCCATTCCTTTAGACACTATTAAGTGCCACAGATAGGAAAAACAACAGTTGGTTCGCTTCAAAGTCTTCCGAGAAGCGAAAAAGAGAGCAGATAATAAACAGTTGTAAGTTGGGGCCACGAAACTCGCGGGAGATAATTGTTGCACATGTGCACTGTTTAAGTGTGTTCAATTGCTGGCAAGGTCTGTAATTTGTCAATGGGCAATTTGTATATCCAGTCATTCATGAGGTTTAATTGACAAATTCGTAATGTAACCAAATCTATAATTACGATACATACACACTTACATGTGTCGTTATTTTTTTATGTGGATGAATGTCCTAACGTACTCGGGGAATCTAAGTCTCTTGAAGTTCAGATAATTCTTAGTGAGCATGTGCTGAGTAATTAGGAACCATTACCTACTTATTTAATTTATATATTCACTAGATAAATATAAAAAAAAAAAAATACACAAACAATTATGCACTATATACGTAAAAGCATTTGCAGGAAAAACAGTAGCTATTAAAGACTTGTTTACAGACAGCCTACGTGATTTCATTTTTTTTATTAACAATAAACCCGCTGTTTTCCTGGCCACAACCGACGCAATACATTGAGTTAGCGACCGCGGGCGTAGCTCAAATAATATTGCGGCATTTGTTTCGTGTCTAGAGAGTAGAGAAACATCGCTCGCGTCACGATGTGAAATAACAAATGCACTGTGGCCAGCCCTGGCTAACAAGGGAGAGAGAAAATTGTGTGGAAAATGTTGATATATCAATACAAATGTGTGAACAGTTTAAGTATAAAATGAATAAAAGAAAAATGTTTGCTAAGGTACGTGGTAAGTTGATTCTATAAAGAAAGGGAAATTTAAAAGAAGAATTAGATCGATTGAGGCTTTGACAATTACTTTTGTAGGGATATACTCGATATGCATAATATCTATGCCTAATAATATTTTTTTATAATTACCTACTCATAGATTTTTGCATAATAAGTAGGCTTTAGCGAGGTATATTTTACGTTAATTAAATCAAAATCTATGAAATAAGACCTTAAGGACTGAATTTTGCAAATCTTCGAGGCACAAAATATTCGCGCACTTTTGATTAAACTACATAGTTTGGTAGTATGAGATTGAAAAGTCTGCCTGAGGTAGCCTTAAGCAAATTCTCTGCCTAAACTTTTCACATAAATGTTTAAGTTTTTAAGTGATATCCCAGTCTAAAAAATACGGCTAAGTAGGTATTGATTTACCTGGAGAAACTTTAATCTGATGACACCCTTTTTTGAGGCTACTCGTAGCTGTCAGATTTTCTTCTTGGCCTAAAACATGTATGTTTTAAGGTTTCCTACTTACCTATCTACCTACCTACCCACCTACCTTCTTACGTACCTAAAGTGTAAAAACGGAACTCTAAGAGACTCCGCTGTTTTTTAGTCTGCCGTCTATCAACCGTATCTTTTAGATTGTTATAGCTAGTCAGTTAAAGAGTCACAGGCTATTAATGTGTGTTGCAGCTATAATACCGAGTAAATTGAAATCTATACTAATATATTTATTATTTTATCAATTATGTGAACCATTGCTTTACTCGTGATAGCATTATTATAATTTAAACTGTTCTTCTCACCTTGCTACTTGTTATATATAACTTGTAATGTAGTGTAGTTGAACGTAAGTGAGTGTGCACTATATTATTATGTACCTAAATATATATTATTGGTGTACTGTAACCTAAAAAAAAAAAATATATATAAATCTGAAGGGTTGGTTTGTTTGTTTGTTTGAACGCGCTAATCTCAGGAACTACTGGTTCAAATCGAAAAAATCTTTTTGTGTTAAATAGACCATTCGTCGAGGAAGGTTTCAGGCTATTTGCCATCACACTGTGACTAATAGGAGCGAAGAAAAAATCATAACTTATATATTCCAACCATGCGGACGAAGTCGCTGGCAACAGCTAGTTAAATTATAAACCAAGTTTGGCAGCCGTTGGAACAGGCAAAAATTTGTTATCTGATTTTTATTTTCAAAATTTTTTCTCATCAGCTTACAAGTATAGACTCTCAGTATCACAAGTCCAACTCGCGCCAGTTTTTACGAGTCATATTTCACCCATTTCACCGGAACCAACAGATGTAATTTCTCGTTCCATTAGGTGATTTGTCATTACCATTCCAACTTCAGGAGTTCCTCCAACTAAATATATCAATCAAACGGGTTGATTCAATTCGAAAACTTTGACATATCATAAGCGATGGTGTAATTTGTCAAAACTATGAATGTTAAATACTTTTAACGGTAATTTATGATGAAGGAGGGAGTAGGGCTTGTGAGCCCTTAGCTGCTGTGTGACAACTAGACTTATGTTTTCAGGTGTTACTGCACTTGCTACGATAATAATCATATCTTTTCAAGTAGCGGGCTTGTTACCTCCTAGTAAATATTGTAGTGTACCATTTACTTACAACGCTCAAGAGATTTCAAGAATTTAAGGCAAAAGTGACCGTGAGTGGAAAGTAACAGCTGCGGTTTTTTACCATGATTTTTAAGCTATTGCATAGCTTCTATCGCAAGCCTTGGGCGTGGAGATTGAGTCCAGAAATTTTAGGGTAATAAATTGCTGAACGAATAGTTCAGCAACCCGCCTTTAGGTGGTTCACAAATTAGTTGTTTGTGAGAAAGTTGTGTAGGTATTTATAGGCAGGTATTTATGACAGGTGTATAGGTATTTATCATTGATGTACAAAAGTCAATATCTGTAATTAATATGAAAGAAAAAAAAAGTGCATAAAGATAAATTATTATAATTGCATAAGTTGATAAAAAATGTTCTGCAATAGCTTTACCGCGGCAGTTTCCGAGTACCACATGTCTTTTTTTTACTCATATATATACCAAATTCAAAATACGCCACTACTGACTAAAGCAAAGTCAGAATGCGGTGCGAAAGTTAAACTGTGTTAAATACAAAATATTCCCAATCGACAGTCAAATAGCTGTTCAGTAAGCGTTCCACGTGCACATCATCACAATAGCTTGAAAAATAGCAAGTTGTAGCGCTGGGCTCGCGGTGGGGCCATAAAACCAGCGGGGTAATATGAAAAGTTTAACTTGTGACTTGTGAAACATGTGGGATATTTGTTGTAATAATTATTTTAAAACTAAAATAATATTATTATAGGTATATTGGTTAAATAAAATCCGAGTTTAAGTAGAAATAGTTTATATTTGGAACTCTTTATGAGTAGATGAGAAGAATCTTAAAAAAATAACTGAAATATTTATTCTCACAATCGTGAATGAAAGAATTGTTAAATAAAGACATAAAATCTATGAAAAAAAACTTACATTAAATATGATAAAGGGCTGATTAAATAATTTACCGGTATTAAAATTGTCTAAGGTAGTCGTAATAATGTTTTAAATATTATTTATTACAAAATAATTACTTTATTAACCAATTTTACATATCATAGTGTAGAAATTTAAAAATAAATTCATATATTTTTCAGTAGGTCTACAATTTAATTTCATGAAAAATGTATCAAGTGGGCGACTGACGTACACAAAGCAAAATAATAAAAATATATAAAAAACTATGTAGGTGAAGCCACACGTCAATTGCTACGATACATAGGAAAATGAATCTTATTGCGGTGCATTAAAGGCGATATAAATGTCAAAGTAATTTTGATATTATTACGCGTCAGTTGAAACATACACAAATCAAAATGAGTCTTATATCTATCAGGTAAAGATCCAAATTGGTAATTCACTGACGGTAGTACAGAGTATATAATATTTGATATGACACGAGATAAAATATTGTTTGTAGCGAATATTTTGGCATTAACTCAATATGTTTTTCAAGTCGTTACTGGGATATTTCAGTGTTAAAAACGATTTTATCATTGTCCGTGTTTTGTTATTTTCGCATTCAAAATTGACAATGCTTTTTTTAAATGAAAAAAATAATTTGCTGGGTTATTTCATTCACGATACTTAGAGATTTCAGTAATATTTGTTTCATATTATGAAAATCTCTCAAATTATGTAAAAATATAAAACGAGTTTCAGTTTCAGTCAGACATGTAAGAATAAAAAAAAGAATATTGTTTGTATCTTGTGGAATATAGTGCTTTTACACGTGAATACATTTTAATCATCTCGACTATTTAAGAAAGCATTTTCTCAAAAATATAAAAATATTGTATTCAGTAAAAAAAAATTGTGAGTTAAAACACTTTTATGTTTTATAGCTGTTGCCCGCGACTTCGTCCGCGTGGCTAGAAGATATAAGTTATGATTTAGATCTACCCGGTTTTTTCCACATTTTCCATTGTATCTTCGCTCCTATTAGTCGCAGCGTGATGGTTTAAAACCTAAGCCTAAAACCTTCCTCGATTAATGATCTATTGAACGCAAAAAGATTTTAGTTCCTGAGATTAGCGCGTTCAAACAAACAAACTCTTCAGCTTTATATATTAGTATAGATTTGTTTGGCGCAGTGTAAAATTAAATTTTACTTGTATAACAAAAATAAATCTTTAATCATACAAATTCAACATTCTGAATTAATTATTTTCCTTTTGACTACATAAGTAACATCTACAATTACGAGTATAGTTAGTTTATAAAAGTGTCCATTTGAACTGGTTAAACTTTGAATCATTTACTTTTGAACTCGACTGAAACCTTTTTAAACTTTCTGAACTTATTGTGGCTTTTAACTTTATACAGAGTAACAAAGATAATAAAATTTTTGTTAAGAATGTTCTAGAATATCCATGAATATGAAATCTCAATACTTTTGTTTTAAAATTGTTCCTTAGATTGTTTGATCAAGAGTTTTGGTAGTTTGTGCCTCCACGATCTAACTTCACAGACTTATCAGAGTGAATATACATTTTTAAATCAAAGTTGCCTTTCAAGATGCGAAAAATGATAAAAGGTTTTGAAGTAAAAAAGAGCAGAATAATACTGCATTTGAATGATTCGATAAAATACTGTTATAGTATTTTATTTATTTAAACTTCTTATACAATTTATGTACAATGCGGACTTAATGCTTGAATATTCTTAATTAACTTTATTTCTTATGTTATATCTTATACTTACTACAATTTCTAATACTCGTCTTTATCAACAAAAACTCGGACTTCATGGCCGGACAGAAGATACAACCCTATTTCTATCGTACGACAGTTTCAATTTAAAATCGTGCAATAATCGAAGCATGTCGTGATGGTGGCTAGGAAATTAAGTACAGCGAACATAATCCCGGGAAAAATTGGAAAATTCCAACCTGATTTCGTGCCATCGTAGTACTGAAAATGGGAAAAACTTGAACAGAATTTACAGTCAATAGAAAATAAAATGAGGGAATCGCGTTCGATTCTCGCTGATTGTATTAATCTTTTTGTAGTTTCGTTTTTTGTGTTACTAACATGTTTTTTTTTGTTTTATTGCAATTTGATTTGAAACTTTTTATTTTTAAATTTAGTAATACATTTATGTTGATTAATGATACGGAAAGAGTACTTTTTTTGCTTTTGCTTGATCCAATTTTCACGAATACTGTTGTTAATGCTCATTTCACATTTTCGTGTTAAAATCTACGTACGTACTGCAGTCATATTATATTCTTCATCGTTATTAATCTTGACTAAAAATAGTCCTTATACCGGGCATAAATACGAGCCAACAAAAAGTGGAAACTAATATATAAATGACCTAGACCTACACAGCACAGAAAAGGCAATAAAATCTTAATGAACAACAGAAAGAGAGCTCTAGAACACTCAATTTCAAAACTTCAATCAAAAGACACAGCACAAAAAAATTAGGCCTACCGCCATCGCAAATTCACCAGTAGACCAACATGCAAAGCACTCTATCTCCCAAATTACGTGACATATTCGCGCACCCATTTTACGCTTCAGTCGCTTGCTCTGAAAACTGTGATGGCCTCTGAAAATTTCATTGACATTCGCACTGTAGCCTAACCGCGTAACTAGAATACGTAATTTGCTGAATTCAAGTCTAGTGTGATCTAGTTCGGATGCGGATGTGAAAATCCGAACGAATTTCGGATAGAAATTAATGAAGTCCAATTAAAATTGGTTTTTAGGATGGCTTTTGGATATGAATGGTAAATGAACTATGAGATTTAAAGCAATTATTTATGTGAAAGACGGAAAGCGCATCTGACGGCTTGGACGGGTTGGCCATTAGACGCATTCCTACCATAAAGTGGCCAGTGTCGAGAAATCACTGGAAAGAAACTAGGAAAGCTTTGGCTTTTTTTATTCTTTGATCTAAAAAGTATTCTTATTCTAAAAAATTCACAAGTGTCTTGGACAAACATCCCGATGCACCACCTAGTTCTACTGAAAAACCTCGCCATGGCTTATTCCCCCAAGACAAGGGTTCGCAAAACAATTTCTAAAAGGGAATGTTTTTCTTTGTTATTGCTCCCATTCACACTTATTATTAAACTAGCTCTTGCCCGCGACTTCGTCCCCGTGGGTAGAAGATATAAGTTATAATTTAGGTATACCTGCCCGGTTTTTTTCACATTTTCCATTGTATCTTAGCTCCTATTAGTCGCAGCGTGATGGTTTATAGCCTAAAGCCTTCCTCGATAAATGGTCTATTCAACACAAAAAGAATTTTTCATTTTGGACCAGTAGTTCCTGAGATTAGCGCGTTCAAACAAACAAACTCTTCAGCTTTATAAATTAGTATAGATGATGCATCGGTTTGCTCACGCGTATTTATCGAGATTGCCCGACAAGTTTCAACAACTATTTATGAACTCTTGTTAAATCAGAGACTAGTCGGGCAATCCTGAAAAATACGAGAGAGTAAACCGTTGCAGCCATCGGCAACGCTACAAAAGTAACTCCAGAAAAGCTTAGTCATTTTTTTGATCTCTTTCAGAACATACGTATGTATGAGACTTGAAAACACTTTGTTTATGACTGAACTGAACCAAATTAATTCAGCACAACTTACTTCCTTTGTGGATGAGGAGGCGCAATACACAGCTTAGCGGGATCTCCCTTCCACACTACCAACAGTCCTGCTTTAAAAGTAAGAACAAGAACTGCTCCTTATGAAGACGGAAAAAAATGTACACCTACATAATATATATCACAAAGTCCTTTAAGTAATACCGTGGAAGTGGGACAGTGCACTACATTACAGTTACCTCTCGCTTCCTCACCAGCAAAAGTCCTATAAGACCTCATACTAGAGGAACAAATGAAGTCAGAAAAACGTGTTCGTACTTCGTGCAAGTGAGGCCATTGTTTTGTGACCTAAAACGTGCTCTCTACATTAAGCGCTGGTCAACTCGCCGACCACGAGCAAAATTGCTTGCTCGCATCGCATACAAATGAGGTGGACTGCATTTCACGACCTATTTACTGCGGACTTCATACCACGTTGCAGTGATTTTGTGGATTAGTCAGCTCTGGGTCTACTATCACCCTTTAGAAATAAGCCGTCGCAGTGGTGGAAGCGAGATGGCAGTTCGAGGGGTATAACTGTGTCTCTTTTCTGCAACTGCCAAAGTTTGTTTGAGATGTGGTGGTAGGTGGTCTTTAATGCTTTTTGAGCATATTTTGTTGAGAAGTTTATAAGTAAATTAGCAAACGTGTTAAGAGCGCAAAACTCAGTCGGAGTTCTTAACAAGCTGACACGTTAAAGTAAGTATCAACCAAGCATTTTAGTTTCACAAAGAATAAATGGCGTGAGAAATTAATAAATAAAATAATTAAGTGTATTTTTTATAAAATTGTAGATATTTTAGTTCAGTAACCTAAGAAAACTATCAAAATTTAAGATACGTATTTAGTACAAATTACGGTAAGAAAATAAAACGTGGGGCTAAATCTTAACTAAAGGTCTAACTTTCAGCCTTGAATCTGTGTCAAGGCTGAAAGTTAGACCTTTTGAATGACCTAATTCTAGTAGGTATACAATATTACAATTTATTATTGCCTTGAACTTTCCCAAGCTCACTTGTACAAGAATTCATAAAGACCAGTATAATAGGAACAAATATAAAGCAAAAGAATTATATCAACCGTTAGACGGCAATATCACGCTCGACATTCTCATTTCAACCTTAACTGAACGGCGAAAGGTTCATAATCGCGTAAACACCATTCAAAAGATATTTTTTATTCTTTTGTCTCAAACCCTTGTGTATTTCGCAAATGTCAGGTTTCAAGTGACAATATTAAATTTAAAAAGAGAACTTGAATCGTCGGAGGGCAAAGAGTATTTCATTTCCTTGTTTTCTTTTTAATTTTGCGAGGATTGGATTCTTGGTAATTCGGAAACTCTGCATGTGGCATTTTATGAACAGACATCGACGTTTCTGTTCTTTTGTTTGGTGAAACGCGATAAAAAACAATTAATACTACAAAAGATACAAAATTTGTATTTATTTTACAAAGCAGTTTGTATTAAATTTACTTATTTGCGTAGATTCCATCCAAACAGTGTTGTTATATTGAATTTGGCGGGATTTTTATTATAAAACATTAAGGTTAATAATTATTCATTTGCAATGGCATAGCAATGGCTATGAAGCTGAATATACTATTTATGCTACATTAAATGTTGTTATGTTTAAAGAAGTTTGTGTGCTTGGTTATTAGCTGCTAAAAAAAATGGCTTTAGAGAAACGGAATTGTATATGACTGTTTTTATATCACAATACCGAAGAAGCCTGTTATTCGTTGACGAGTAACATTAACTGTCCCGTCATCAATCTATACTATAAAGCTGAAGAGTTTGTTTGTTTGTTTGTTTGAACGCGCTAATCTCAGGAACTACTGGTCCAAATCTATACTAATATATAAAGCTGAAGAGTTTGTTTGTTTGTTTGAACGCGCTAATGTCAGGTCCAAATAGAAAAAAATATTTTTGTGTTAAATAGACTCGACATCGAGGAAGGCTTTAGGCTATAAACCATCACGCTGCGACTAATAGGAGCTAAGAAATAATGGAAAGTGTGAAAAAAACCGGGTAGGTATACCTAAATCATAACTTATATCTTCTACCCACGGGGACGAAGTCGCGGGCTACAGCTAGTCATGATATACAGCTGGTGGCAGCCTGACGAACAGGCTTTTACCCCTTTAAACACAAAAAGTTGGACCAAATTTGGTGTGGAGATAGTTGATGGAGCTACTTTTATTCAGTTAAAGCCGGTAATGTTGTACCACCTACAATGGGCATCCAATCGGGCAAAGCCTAAATATGCCTTTTGGGAAATCGATGAAACTGTTGCTTTGAATCAAATGAATATCCATGCCAATAACACAGCTAGTTAACAATCAAATAGATTCCCGTCATGATCCAGTAGATCTGATAGACTATATGAGATATTAATTGCGATTTGATCTCCCGACTAGCTTAGGGGTATTTCGAAATCGGGTTGTCAATTGAAATCACTGTTAAGGCCGATCAGATTAAATGTTGAATATGAAAGCTTGCTTTATTTAAGGTTCCGTATTATTCTATTACTGAGGCTCCGTTATCTGTTCATATGTCACTAGGCTGTATCTCGTGAACGGTGATAGATAGTTGAAATTATCACAAATGATGCATTTCTATTGCCGTTGTAACAATAAATTATGAAAATACACGTGAAGGATTATCCACGGTTCCTATAGCCATGATGATTGAAAAATAAATTTGTGGGCGACAAATTAACTAAAATGTGTATTTTAGTTTTCTTCTACTATGTTGTACGGAACCTTATCGCAGGTTTGACTCGCATTAACAGTTTTTTTTACAGACACATCGGCTATTTTCGGTAATATGAACTATTTTAATCCTTGTGTCGCGGCAGTTCAGTTCAATGGAGACGAGAAAGAGATTTCTTCTCTCCTTTCGACGAAAAAAAAAACAATTTTCCATCCCTGTCTAGCAAAGCCTTTTTCGACTACCATCGCGTCAGACCAGATTATGAAGACCCGCATAATGATCCTATTTATTAAAGAACATTTACCTTCCCCAAAATAACCGAAGCTTACGCTTGCAGCTCTGTTGACCCACAAATGGAGCCCGCAACGAAATGATATAATAAGCATTGACAGACGGACGGACGGAATAAATGAAATTATACGGACCCCACGTAATTTGCTGACGTAATTACTTTTTGGGAATTGTGATATGGTAGATATGTTTGCAGAAGATCAATTTTGTGCCATGTATTCTTTATTCGGCAGAATTATAAAGGGTATAAGATTAATACGATGTTGTGTTTGACATAGAATTAAAAAGAAGATTTCAAAGTATGTAGAACTTTAGTTTGGGAAATCGAATCAAATATGGAAGCCTACAGGAAGCTTTTAATATATTTTGACAAAAAATACTCGACCCTTTCAATATAAATTGTTATAAAATTAGTATATCCTCCGTACTTGAAAGTTAAGATCTCCAAGAAAAGGTTATTTCTAAATAATATTGAATACTTTTACGTTTTATTAACTCTCCAATTCCCTGTGCCACCTGTAAGTAAGGTCACAATAAAAGTTACCATGATAAGACATGTCAAGGATGCAAAGACGTAAGTCTAGGCTAATAACGTCACTTGTTAGTAAGCAGTGTACTGAGGAGTGACGTCATCGCTATTTCAATTTAAAGTATCAACCTCAGTTTTTGTTGACGCAATAAAAGAAAAAAATACGAATATGATATTAGATTATTTTTATCAAATACCTACACAAGAACATTGCCTTCATATCCATGACATTTCATCACTCCCTGTACAAAGCGATACTTCTGGTTTCACTCGCACAGTGGCTTAAGAATGTTATTTTTAAACTCTACCCAATTTGTATGGGATTAGTTTCGGCTTAACGCTGTATCATTCCGCATTCCGGCTAATTAGAGGCCTGGCTAAATCGCTTGATCTCTGAAGTTAGGCCGCTCTTGTTACGGTCAAAATTTAGATGAGTTGGCAATTGGATCTAGAAATTTAGACTGGGTTAATCTGTTTTGAATTGATAAGTAGGTTTTGGCTTATTAGATCTCTTTTGAGTAGGAATATAGAGCGTTTTTATTGACTTATAAACATTAGTTTTACTTATATCTATACTTTTCTTTTTAAATCTTTTGATATCACATTTCTTGCTAGTGTGTATGCTTGCATATTATTAAGTAATTCAATCTTCTTTATTTTGACTAGAATTCATAAAAAATAATTAGGCAATTTTCTGTAAATTTGTAACAAACACACAAACAGGTAAAGTTTCACATTTGTTACGTAACTTGAAATTATGAAGCCTATTAATTAAATAAATCATTTCTTCTTGATTCTAAATACTAAGCACATACTGCTTAAAAATTGCTACAAAAATTAACCCAGTGGGAGTATAAAGCGGAATAAATAAAGAGCATAATAATTATCTAAAACTCTAGTAAAGGGGTCTTTCGTGAAACTTAACAGTGTGTTAAATAGTGGTAAGTGCACTTTGCTCGGTCAGTGTGAATATTAAATTATAATTTACTGTGTATAAAAAAGCCATAACTTTATGCTGTTTCAGAAAACTGTATATTTTATTTTATTGTGTGATTAAAGTGTGATAGGAACTAGAATATTTCATTTATCAGACTTTATACTAATACTTTTAAGGTCAAAATTTGTGAGTATGTGTGCTTTAAACGGCCTTACCAATTTTGATGAAATTTAATGTGTAATTGGCTGGTACCTTGCATAAAGTAATAAGTATAAGTGGTTATTAATCCGACTGAGTTAAAGGAGGGTTTTTTTTTAACTGTAAACGACGTCTACGTGGTCTAAGCCGCAGACACATTACATATTGAAAGTTATTAGGATTATAATGCCATGTTTTCCCTCTTCTGGGCAAAGTTTTCCCCTTTTCCATTTTTCCGTTTGTATGCCAAAAATTTCTCAGTCCCTTATGCATGAAACAAGGTCTCCTCAACAAAATATCATCACTCCATCTACATCTAGGACTACCACGATGTTTTTATGGCTTTGGGAAACCTAGTTTATCCTTGCAGTTTTATTATTTGAAACAAATTAATTTTATGTTCGAATCAAACATACAGGTTACCGCCTTCCCTACCCATTCCCATCATTCTACCCTTATCAGTCCAAAATTAACCGACTACTGGTCTGAACCTCTCTTCCTCCCACTTAAAGTCGCCAGTTATAACCTAAAACAACCCAACATTATGACAATAACCGTAGTTTTCAGTCCAGCTATTAACAGGGCCCGAAACACTGATCGTAAACTACTAGACAATGGCGCCATCTATTGGATGTCAGATATAATCAGAGATATTATGGTGTTACTTATGAGGGTACTGTTTTGTTCATGTTTAAACTAGTCCTGTTACGAGGTTTCGCTAGTTTTTTTGCACGTACGTGATATAATATGGATGACGGCTGGGTACTAAAAGTATTTTTTTTATTCCGTCAGATAGACAATTAACATTAATCGTATTTTAATTACAATGTAAAATAGCTGTAACTCTTACAGAATTAAATATGCAATTAAACTGTTATCAAAGCTGGTACAGCCGTTTAAAACACAAAATGATCAGTAAGTAAACATACGTCTTATTATATTGGTATCATTAATATATTGGTAGAAATAATTGCTGAAGGTTTTTTCCAATTTTTTCAGTAGTGTTTTCTCACTTATTATATAAGTTTTCTCGGACAAGTTTAGACATAAAATTTTCAGGTAGGTAGTTGATTTTCTTTGAAATTACTGAAACCGAAAGTTAACAAAAAAGGCG
The DNA here is from genome assembly GCF_003590095.1 of Trichoplusia ni. NCBI lineage: Eukaryota > Metazoa > Arthropoda > Insecta > Lepidoptera > Noctuidae > Trichoplusia > Trichoplusia ni. The sequence goes on along the minus strand of NC_039482.1, from coordinate 8,633,037 downwards.
TTGATTGACATTCTAGGATACCTTTTAAGTCTACTTCAAAAAGAAAAGTTTCCTTTACAAATATTTTCCACTAAAATTATTTTGCCTTAATCTTACATCAAAAGGAGACCTAGATTTTAAGAAGCGTCTAGAACAAAGCAAAACATTTTCAAATAAATATACAATCTCCGAATCAGAAACAAAATGTTCAGAAACTGGATAATCCAGAAACTAGAATAAATAAAGCGAAATGGCTGACACTAATAACACTTACTTTTAAACCAAGGAAAATCAAACTCTATCCTATCAGCATTTGATTGAAATTCGATTGAAAACCACTAATAGTTTTGATACACACTGCCTCGTAATTTATAGAACACTTTCAAAAAGAAGGTAAGAAATGAATTGTGAAAACATTATTGTTTTAAATTAAGTATCAGTCACTTGTTTTGTATGTCGTTCTTGTGTTTTATGTAGCCGTAAAGATTATCATGTATTTATAGCTCATGGTGTGATTTAAAGGCTGTTGGTGTAGCATTACTGTACCTGCTTTACTTGCTATTTTGTATAAAGTGGCTTTATTCGACATCGGTGTTTTAATGTCATTTTCGAATTATTTATAAATAGGGCTAACTATATTATTTTCCCTATTCCATAATGTTTTACAAACAGGGCTTCTAAGCAATTTAAAAATGTTTTACTGCGTTCAAACGAAAGCTTTCTTTATTAACTAAAGTATTTTCAAGTTTCTGAAAAACTGATTGTCTGACTTGTATACAATTGCGGATTGTAATCAACTTACCTATTTTATCAACACGATATCTACCAAAATATAACTTTATGTTTTTGCCTCACCTCCAAAAACTGATTATATCTGTTATCTCAGTTACTACAAGACCAAAATAAAACTATTTTATTCAATCAGCTAACTTCGACAGTCCCTTTGTCCGTGTGTCAACAGTACTATAATTTACGATCCATTCATATTAGTAGAACAGTGCTGAGCCCAAAAGGGACCCGAGGCGACGCCCAGCCATCGAACTTACCTCAAAATGTCTTTGTCCAAGACTTAATATATACCCCTATTTATCTTTAAGACGCACTTATAAATTACCTGTTTTTACTAGCATTTATTTAACTTACTATGACAGTTCAGGTCAGACTTTGCTGGATTTCGTCAAGGATGTTAATATTATGAACAAAATCGGTCAGATTGTGACTGCTTCCGAAACAGATATTTGTCACAAACTTTTATTTTCCCTGCAAATTAGTGCATGATATTCTTGCTGAGATCTAATTTTGAAAAGTTTTTAAAACGTTTAATTTTTCGGTAGAAATTAAATAGTATACCCTAGTAATCTTTGCATAATATACTATGATACATTGTAACAGCTTCCAAACCTGAAAGCGTATTACAAACTCTTAAAATAATACCGCATTATCGTTCGTCGTTATAGCAGGTCTTTAATGGCAACAATGTTCTTTAGCGATCTCAATACCATCCACATAAACAAAAAAAATAAACCCTTACCATAACAATAAGCCTTAAAAAAGAAAAGAGAAAAAAAACACCCACACTTTACAATACCTAAATTAACCACCAATTTCGACCGAACTCATTCTATTATATAATTGTTATTCCCACCATTTTGTCACTCCAGACACTTTATTCCTTGAGTCGATACCCAGCCGTTGTAACGTTGACAGTAAATAATTGACGGTACAATGGTATCGTTTAGGCCCAACAGATGGCGGGTTATTGCGTAAGATATTTCCATAAGGGGTAGGGGTCCTCTTGAAAACGTGACATTAGGTGTCATTTTGTAATATAATGACTTTTGTCAGATAATGTTGAGTTATGATAAGATTGTAATGGGTTTATTCAATCACTGACTTGCTTTTGAGATTTGTTAGTTTTGACGTAAAAGTAGGGCCAATTTTGATAAAATGTTTAAGGAAGCTTTATCTTGGATAATTGATAATTTGATATATCGACTCTATATTCAAACTGGGGGAAATATTTTATAAATAATAAGATTGGTAAATATTAGATTAAAACGACAGTAATTGTCGAGTTTTTATGGGTCACATTGGGCATAGCAAATCTTTAGGAAATAATAAACAGGTCATGTCTTGTTTTGCTTGTTTTAAAATGAAACATCTTAATGTTACTTTAACGTGAGTAATCTTTGGCATCTACCTTCATAATACACACACATTACTCTGCAATAAGCTAGCAGCCGAAGAAAGATTTCGATGGCGTACAATTAGGGAGATCTGTGTCCAGCGGTGGACGAATATGGGCCGATGATGATACTCTATTCAAGCAATACAAAGCACTACACAGTCCAAAAAAGTTTGTTACTAAAAATTATAAAAGTCGCAAGTTCAATGAGCTTACGCGGACAACTAACTACCTTTCAAAACAAACTCGGAACAAACAGATAAACGAGACTTTAAAACAAGTTTCAAAAACAAAAACATTAATTGGTAGGAGTCTCTCGAGTTTCACTGATCTAGAGACTTTAAAAACAAACATTTTTTTACGTTGTGTGTAATGATTGTATGCAGTTAATTGACTGAACATTATAGCCAAGTGCCTTAAGTCATCACAAATATCATTTTCTGATAATATTTGCAATATAAGTGGCTAGGTTATAACTGCTCAAGTTGATCACAGGCTTGACCCGATCCGTAGATGGGTGACCATCTTTGTCATAACGAGTTCCTCAGAGTTATTCAAATCTTTGACAGTCATTACAGGTAGTCAGAAGTCAGAAAGCCTGACAACCAGTCTAACTAAAGGGTATCATGTTGCCCAGGAGGTAACTGGGTTGAGGAGGTCAGATAAGCAGTTGCTCCTTGTAAAACACTGGTACTTAACTGAATCCGCTTAGGCTGGAAGTCGACCCCGACATAGTTGGGAAAGATTAGATTAGTACATTCACGATGGTTTTAATCCTGAATTTTCACGAAAGTCATAACAAATTAATCACATACACTCGAATCATTCTCAAGTGTCGTCGATCCGTTATCCAATCAAAAGCGAGCTGTCAAACTTTCAAGCCCGCTGATTGGTCAATTTGAACAACAAAAGGAATCCCATAGGAATACCAAAACAAAAATAAATTTCCATTTTTATTAATCATATTAGAGAACCCTAAATTCATTTTGAGATAAACTTTTTTAAAACAATGTTGATTTGTACGATTTTTTTTCTTTTTATAAAACTTTTGGAGTCAAATGTTATCGCTCCGTTAATGAGTTTGTGTATTTTTAACAGTGAGTGTCCCATTTGGGATTTTTATTTCAATCCTTTATTTATTACGTACGCGCTCGTCATTATGCCAGGGATCGTCCGAATAGTTTCGGACCTAATCTGAGTCCTCAATGATAAGATCATAAATCGTAATTAATCGAGCCTTTCCGATGTATAACTAGGTGTGCTTAAACTCTTGGATCAAGTTAAGTCGAGCTGCTTGAATTCTGTTCTTGAAAATCACTGTATTTGGTACGTCTTATTTCTATCTGTTTCCAGTGGCTTCTTTACAATTTTTTCCGGAAATTATTTGTCCAAACCATGATTATCATCTGTCATGATGGCCTTGCGTATTTTACTTATGGATGGTCATGATACATTACATTATTTTACAATGAACTTGTAGACTCTACAAAATAAAATAATGACTACCTCATTTTATAAATGCACGAATTATTAAAATTACCAAATTGGTTTTCCACGCAAAATACTTGTATAAGATTATTCCATAAAATCCATTCAAATGATCCTCTTTATATTATTTTCTCCGTAAATTATTATTCACCTGTTTCATTGACTACTTCGCTACAATCGGCTTACCTGTAAATAAATAAAAAACAGAATATTAATACAGAGTGCCAGATAACATTTATTATTAATGAAAATTCATGGAATTATTTATCCGCTATTCCTTATATAAAAAAAGAATACCCAACCAAAGAGGTTGTATCCTGGAGTCAGGTTGTCGTAGAGCATAGGACTGGTGTAAAACTTAAAAAGAATTGGGCTGGTGATACGAGTATATGAATGTTAGATGCCGAATAAGTTTTGGGCTAGATAGATAGATCATTTATTTGTTATAACATGAGTTACATGAAAATACAACATGCAGGTGGTACAGAGAAATGTGGTAAAGCACAGTCATGTTTGGCCTTTCGGCGTACAAATATAAAGATGAGTTTCAATTACAATATGACATGTTATTAATTAAATTATTATAATTCTATTGTTCATATAGTTAGCTAGTTGTAATCATCAGTATAATTATTAATTTCAATACAATATTTAAATAATCCAAATAATCCTTAAAATACATCACAGTGCATAGTCAAATTTTGTCATTTAAAAATTCAAGTATGGTATAGTATGCCTTCTTAACCAGAAACTAAAAATCCAAGCTAAATTACTTTAAATTGATTTTACCACACATTGGATGGTACAAAAAAAGAGTGACAAAGCCGGGAAGAAAATGACGAGTCCAGCTTGATTTTTCTTTACAAAACTGGCCTCCTTCAAAGACTTCAATAAATGGAAAGAGGAAAGGAGTCCTTTGCCCTGCAGTGGGACGCTCATACTAATAATAACATCATGATCCTAACCTTTTCCAAGTATGTTGGGGTTCTAGTATATCCAGATGCAGCTTAGTACCAGTGTTTCACAAAGAGTGACTGCCTATCTGACTACCTCAACCCAGTTATCTGGGCAACAAGATAGCCCTTATTAAGACCGGTTAATATGAGACTTTGTAGCTTCTAACTACCCGTAAAGACTGGCAAAAATGCATAAATAATAGCCGAAATCCACAATTAACCGTAATATCCAAAGCACGGCGGAGCTCGTTATGACGTGAATACCGATCTGCGGACCGAGAGTGTCAAGCGTGGCTTAACCTGCGATCGATGAACTTGTGCAGTAATTAATCTATCTAGACTTCATTACACATTTCCATATTATTTCAAGTTTTTGAGCGGTATTTGCTTCGTGCCTATCTATTTTGTTATAAAAAAAATGTTTTAATTAACGTCAGTAAAAAAACAAACGCTATTTAATAAACGTCTTTGTTATCAACGAATTAAATATTTGAAGAATTTGTGACAGTTTGTTGCGAACAAATAATTGAGTCCTTAATTAAATAACATTGATAAATTATTTCACAATGGTTTAGTCATGCGTATTTTTCGGACCAACCGGAGTCCCAATCGTGAGCTGACACGGCGGGGTCGCGAGTCGGAGTGTTTCAATTGTCTTCGCTGTCGGTAAACTGTTTGGGTATTTTTAAAATCTGTAGAAAATCAACAATATATGTGTAGAAACTTTTTAGAAAAGGAAACATCAAGTTATATCGAAAAAAAAACAACTAACTAAAACATAATTTATTGTTTGAAAAGATAAAGGGCCTAACGCGTTCTTAAAGTAACATTAGGTGTGAGAGAGATAGCGCTCTACGCCTTGTATTGCGCTGTCCATCTGCTGGCTCCCATTGTATGGTGACTTATGGCCCAGCGGTCACTTTCACGTGCGGCTGACATAAGCCAATCAATCCCATCGTAGCCTGCCAGCTTTATTGAAGTCTGTCATCCCAGTTTTTGAACGGTGCGTGATGTTAGAATGATAGAATACATACATAGGCAAAATGGAGCGATACAGTTGAGGCGGAACTTCAGGCGTTTGATTCCGATGACTGGGGAGAAGTGGCGCTCTCTCGTATCAGAAGCAACATTTTGGAGTAAGATTTCAAGTCAAAATGGAGTGATACAGTTGAGGCAGACCTTCGGGCCTTTGATGCCGATGACTGGCGCTATCTCATATCAGAAGGGGACACATTTTGGAGTAAGTAAGTATACATTCCTAGCAAAAAAACGAAAAACATGATTCACTTTATAAATACGTTGTCCTCGACTATACACGGCAAACCCAATAAACTATAACCAAGACATCAAGATTCGGTTCAGACGATAAATAAACTTGTTTATGTTAGAGAACCACTTGCACGTAGGGTCGGCAATACTATCGATAAATTATTCTTGATATTTGATGGAGACTTGTGAGTGTGACATGACGTCGTCCATATTTTGTTGTACGTGGCGTTTAGTTATTAACTATTATAAGCTAAATATGAGAGTATTTTTATGTTCATATTAAAAGTATTTTTGAGCCATTTCTGCCACGACTTTCATGTATTATGTACTTTATAGTTTCCCAGGCTACATTTTATTTGACAAAAATGAATAGAGTGATCTACCATTCGAAGATATATTTCAATTTTCTTAAGACAATCTATGAATTGTTTCTGATTTCTGATAGTTTTTCTTAAATTTAAGCTGACTAAATAACCCTATGTATGTAGTTATCAAATTTATTATATTATTATGTCATTTAATGCAAAATATTACTTCAATAGTTTTTTCATCTCAGAACAGTAAAAGACAGTTTATTTCAACATTCATTAAAAATTCATATTACTTTTTGAGTTCAGAATACCTTATATACATACAACAACTCCTTTGTACCTGACAAAAAATATTAAAAAAACATGATACAAAGTGTTCTCATATTCTACCAACATTTTGCCTTTATGTTTTTGCTGACCGTACGTAGTAATCTGGCTTATTTTTCATTGTGCCTGCCATATTATGTTTTGACTTGACCGCGTTTGTTTAGGACTGACATACACACACTTGGCAATGACATACACACATACAGCTTCATTCCGGTAAATTAATTGTTCTGTTCATGTTTATAGAAAAAATAAAAATATGTGTTGCTGTTAGAAATAATGCGTTTTCCTGAACTCTCCTAAAGTCTTTAAAAACGATTTTGTAACATAGGAGTTCTGGCGTGTGAAAAGACGGAACTGATAAAACACAATTCTTGGGTGCCTTGGTCACGAAAATAAAAGTGATAGCCGTCATGGGATGCCTGGCAGAAAGGTAACATAATTTTCAATAATTAATCGAATACAATTTATAACAACACTGGCTAACAGTAAATAGTTTTAAATAAGTTGTCGGAGTAAAACACAAATCTTCAAAGTGACATTTGTAGTGGTGTACAAGTTATTTCAAACAATTGCGCTGAAAAAGAGTCAGCACGTTCATATTAGAATTTCGCTGAACAACTGAGTACCTAAATTCAAATCATAGATGCTCACTGTCACTCGGAAATATACCGAAAACAATAAATAGAATGCTTTTTATGTATTACTAGCTTTTCGCACGCGGCTTCGCCCGTGTCGAGGTCGGTTATATAGCGTTTCCGAGAGAACTCTTCAAAAGTCTCAGTCAAAAGTTACTTAAAACAACATAATTTTCTCTAAGTATATCACTAAATCCCTATTTTCTCTGTCCTTAACCGAGACACGCAATGATCCACAAAAGACAAACATCTCATTTTATGTACTTACACCAAGACTACACTACCCTTACTTCTCCCTGCCTTCATAAACTTGGTATAAAACCGGTGAGTCCAACTTAAGCGTCACTTAAGCTCTTAACTTACGAACGACCCGCTATTAAGTTGTCCACTATTAGTATCAACTACCGAGATACATAACTTGGGGTTACAAAGACGCGACGTAAGTTTTTAAGACGAAAAATGTTTAAAACAAACCAGGTTTATTTGTTTTGGAGTACCGTACGAAAATGGTTAAAACACTACTCCATTTCAAAGGCTCCCTTGTGAGTCCGCCTGTCTGTCTGTTTATATTAGGCTGTAGGTCATGCTCCACCATAGAAATAGTGTTGAATTAATTAATCTATACTAATATATAAAGCTGAAGAGTTTGTTTGTTTGAACGCGCTAATCTCAGGAGCTACTGGTCCTAATTGAAAAATTATTTTTGCGTTGAATAGCCCTTTCATCAAGGAAGGCTTTAGGCTATAAAACATCACGCTGCGACTAATAGGAGCGAAGATACAATGGAAAATGTGAAAAAAAAAACAACGCATGTATAAATCATAACTTATATCTTCTACCCACGGGGACGAAGTCGCGGACAACAGCTAGTTACCGATAAATTAATAAATTCAAGTCTAGTAATTAATTAGCTTCGCATTTCTTTCCAACAGACGAAATAGGAATAAATAATTAAAGACCAAGGAGTATTTTCTGAGAAATGAGGTTTTCATTTTCCCACTACTGGGAAAATATCTCTCTCTTTATTTCCAAAATCACACACAGGTTTAATATTAAGGTCAGTGGAATCCTTTCAGGACAATACTTCAACAGAAATCTCTTTATAACCGCAGAGTTTATAACTTTATTTGCAAGTGCATACATTTATTAAAACATATTTTTCAATTCAAAAATCAAGCAAAACAAACTCTTAAATGAAACCAGCTTTTGATCGCAGTTCTAGAACTAGTCTCTACCAACACAACTTTAAATAAGTCTTCTGGTGTGGAAAAGAGATGGCAAGTGATACGGTGTAGAGCGCTATCTCCCTCACACAATTGCAAGAGTATTTCATTCACAGGTATAGTAGCACCCTGAACTACTCTATTTTAAAACAAAGTCGGGAGTTTTAAATTTAATACAATCAGCCTTCTGTGGGACATTTGATAATGCAAAAGTTTTTGCTGTGTGGCATTGTATTATTATGTCTTATTGTACAAAGAGCGGCTATTTTTTTCGCGTTTATTGTTTCAAGATTTAGTTGAATGATTGTGATTTATTTCTTTTTTAATGTTTTTGAAAGATAATTTAATATGTTATTGACTACGTTTCTGAGAGAGTTTTTTTTTGTGCAAATGAGTACTTTTTCAGCAAACTAATAGATTCGTTATGATGAAGTTAAGGCTACAGAGCTGGAAGGGTATTATTATTTTTTCTATTTTTCTTCCTAAGTAGTTTCCATTTAAGTATTATTGAAATAAAAAAAAAATTAAAGGATAATATGATTTTTTTCAAGCGATGATGCGATTGAATTGCTTCTTTGACCTTTATCCTCGCACAGCTGGGAATAGGCAATATAGGCATGCCCTTTAAAAAAATCGTCGTTTGAAGCTATCCATTCGTTTTCTATTCCAATTCGATATAACATTGTCCAGTTTCTCAGGTATTTGACCCGAACAAATCCAAAATGCATCCAAACGTGTCCCTACACAAAATTCTCCAAATCGACGCAGTAACTTGTAACCACGTCACGTAGAGACAGGCTATCATAAACCACGGTTTTATGACCTTTCATACGAGAGACGTAATGTGTTCCGAATGTTTGCGGCACCTGGTCGCGTGATCCTTGTTTGATGTGTCGTGTGAAACACCTTTATTATCTGCAGCGATTTATTGCGTTTTTATTGTTCTGTGATTATTTTTTGTGGGGATAACTGTTTTCGGTTGTTCTGGCTGGAATTGTGTTGTATATTTTTGAAGCGAATCTTCTTTATCGTCGTTGGAAAAAAAGCGTCACTTTTTGGGTTATTTTTAATCATTGGACAAGCTTTTTCTCAACTATGTTGGGGTCGGCTTCCATTTATTTGCCACCCATTGAAATGACCGTAGCGAACTTACCTTAACCTCAACCAATATTTTATTATTTGTTGATAGTCATCATCATTATCATCTGTTCAAATTTCAGCTTTCAAGATATCACGGTTCATGAGATTCACCATATCCTGGTGACAAACGGGCAGACAGAGTGATGGTCAGACAGCGTTAACCATAACCGGGTTTTGTTACAACCCTTCGGGTACGGAACCCTAAAAACGGTCCTTAATCAAAAAGGTCATCCGTCATGTCGTTTTCAGTCTATTAAGAAAGATGCAATTTTGAAATACGTCTGTAAGACAGGAGCTATGAGCTCGTAAACTCAGCTGCACAGCTGAGTGTATTGCTGTTTTATGCTCTAGTTCGAAGAGATTACTAGCTATAAATCTAATTTGATTAGTAAGATAATTCAATTGCATTTATTTTATATGATATTCTACAACTTTTACATATCGCCATCCTATCTCAAAATGAGTATGGCTTATATTATGAGTTGTAGACAACTGATAAAAATATTTTTAACCATAAAAATATACATAAATTGTAGAACTATTGATATCTGTTTAATCTATACTAATCTATACTTCTATACTAATATATAAAGCTGAAGAGTTTGTTTGTTTGCGCAAATCTTAGGAACAACTGGTTCAAAATGAAAATTCTTTTTGTGTTGAATAGACCATTTATCGAGGAAGGTGTTGGCGGGCAGTGTCAGCCTCTTACAGAGGTGTTATTGACTAAACCTAAAACACTGTGCCGATATGGCACAGTGTTTCGGCATTAAGTCATTGTGCTTCAATAGGGATGATGACTGGGTATAAAAAGAAAAAATCTCATTAGTCCCTCAGTTAGATAATTGAAAAGTATAAGACACGTATTTTTTCCTTTTTCAGAAAAACTAGAATTGACAAAGATAAACTGCAAACTGCTTTAAAGTTTAGGAGAGGGGGCTTGTGACGTAACGATATGGGAAAATTTATACTCAATCGTGACGTCACGCGTAAGTTTCATTCACTGTAACTTGGTCAATTTATGTTTGCGGGACAAATTAAAAATACGTATCCATTATCATACAAAAAACTACAAGACGGACACTGCAAAAACAAATTGTCATCATCCCTATTCATTACAATTCATCACGCACTACAACTATACCTGCAACGCAATTAATTAGGAAATATTTTATCCTAGAAACCTTTTGCAACCAAATCTTTGTAATCTGTAATCAAATCCTAAGCACTTTTGAAAAAAAAAAGTTTTTTTTTATTTCATTTATTTATTTTCCGCACTCAGAACTTTCAAACATAGTTTCATCACAATTTGTTCATTTGTTTAGGCACATAGAGGACAAACATTGTAATTTGTGACCTTTGTTAATCTCGGAGTCGAATTCACCGCGATTTTGCTCCTGACAACAGATGAATTATTTGATAGGAACGTTGGTCTTAACATAGATGCGTATGATAAGAAATGATTTATATTTTGCCAACCCGACACTAGACAACGCGGTTGTTGTCTAGTGTCGGGTTTTTGGAAACAAGGAAAATATTACTGTCTCGACTTTGGCAAAGATAAATGAAGAGGTATTAATCATTTTTTAATGAAAATTCTTAAAAAAAAATTGCGAATGTATTTCTTAACTCTTTTATTTTTAATTAATTCCAATGAAATATGAACAACGTATTGCAGATTATAAGTTGAATCAAATGTGTTATTTTGGTCGAAAAAAACGGTTGTCCTGTCGCTTTTAAAACTTAGCACTATCTACATTTCAGTCTCAAACAAGTTAAATCACTCGATTTCCTACGGAATATCCACACTAACCTTTACAAACAAGTTTTTAGAAATAGGTACAAAAGCAGTGGTTTTGTAAAACCCTGAAACTTTGTAGTTAATACGGGTTGTTTTAAAATTTAAACCCCAAATTGTGGTTCAAGGAATTTTTGGTACGTACGAAAACTTACTGAAGATATTTTACAACTGTTTTGTGAAAATATATCGGTTTTGAAACAAAGTCACTTTTGTTTACATTTTAAATATATTTGGCTTTTTTTCCGAGAGATTTAATTGGGTTTGGAAGATGTGCATTGTCGAGAATAAGTGCAAATCAAACTCGTTACTGAGAGAGTTCCGTATCAGTAAAGTAAATTAAAACGGAAGTCAGTACACTAGAAGTTTTGGAAATTAAATGGCATGGTACGTTACATTATCTCGTTTTAATATTGTTATAATTATAACATTAATGTTACAGCACCAAAAGATATGTATCATCCTTAAAAATTTCAAGGGGTCTTGAGATACAGCCTAGGGGCAAACGGAGTGTGAGAAGGCTAGAGACGGACAGCCGAGCCTTAATAACATTGATCTGTTTATCCTTTGGATCGGCTTCACGTCCAACTGGATGCAACTAAGTACCAGTGTTTTACAAGAAGCAACTGCCTACCTGACCTCCTCAAGCCAGTTACTTGGGCAACACGATAACCCTTACCTTACTGGTCACGACATAGATGGCCACCCATCCACAGACCGATCGTCACAAGCCTAGCTTTTTGATCGATCAACTTGTGCAGTTGTAGCTTAGCCACGAGCTCCTAGCCTTATAATGTCGTGTAAATAGTCAATCAATCTTGTTATTCCCCGAGGCGTTGATTGCTCCTAGCCCCTTCAGATTGAGTTACATCCATCAGTCTCCATCACTATATATACTTAGGTATTATACTGAAGTTCAATGTTAGCTTAGACTGATGCCTGTGCCTAAATAGCCTGTTGGAATTAATCTTAGGTCTTTTTAGATAGGGCTTTTGTGCTTGTTCTGTTTATAGGTAGGTATTTCTTATAACATTTCGAAAATAGACTATTGACTCTTACTGGATAAGCTTGTTATAGTTTTTATTAGGTTGCTATAGCAGTGGTCGTTTAAATAATAAATAAATAAATGCGGACAACATCACATACATTGTTCTGAACGCAAAGTAAGTTGCTAAAGCACTTGTGTTATGGAATTCAGATACAACGAAGGTACCACAGACACCCAGACCCGAGACAATATAGAAATGTTATTTTTTTACGTTGACCCAACCGGGGATCGAACCCGGGACCTCAGAGCTAGCGACACCTTGAAACCAGTGCAAACGCCACTCGACCACGGAGGTCGTTTGATAAGTATACAAAGTCATGAAACCTAAAAATTATCGAAACATAATTTAATGACTTGACAACGTTCTTTATGATCGTTAGTAGGTATGCTTAAAAATATGTTGAGATAGTTTTCATGCTCAGACAGAATTTAATAACATAATAAATTTGACGTTTCTGATATTTTTACTTTCATGCACTAAGAATAAAAACGAGACCCAATCACAAAGGCTTTGCTGTGTCTGTCTATAAGCTGCACAGCTGCTATAAAAAAAAAACGTTGTCATTAATTCTATTTCCTTATATACTAACAATTAAAAAAACAGCCCCTATACAAATCATCAAATTAAAGCTGACAAATATAATAAGATTTCTAAATTGAATAACTAAAATAAATTTCCCCTACACGATGTTTACAACAAACCTGTCAAAGCAACATGGCCTGGTCGTGTGTCCACTACGTAACGTACTGAAGGACTCTGCTACTGACAGTTATGGCCGGTCTGAGTCGTAACAGCGTTGGACATTATTTGATGGCGATTTACAAACGATTTAAAACGAATATTGTAAAGACTCTGTATCGATATTAATTCTAGTAATATTATAAACCTAAAAGTTTGTATGTGGTGTTTGCTCGTCTTTCAAGAAAAAACCACTGAACAGAATTAGACAAAACTATGTAAAGATAAAGTTTTTGACCTAAATTAACACATAGGATAGGCTATCTTAATAGGATATCTTAGGATATCTTAATTTTATCTTTTCCTGGGAGCATTTTTGATTTGTACCGGTCGTTAGTAGTGTTTAACTATTTGTTGCCAGCGGCTTTGCAGCAAGTCGAAATTGATCAACATGAATTTAGGTTATAAATTGTACCAAATTTTGTCGAAATCTGTCCAGTGGTTTTTGTGTGAGACAGTAACAAACATCCATCCATCAAAACAAATTTCACCTTTAACACATAAGATCGTTTTTATCAGATTTTATTTTTGTGATTTGCAGCTCGCGGGCAACAGCTAGTTAATCTAAAAACGGATTGTCGCCAAAACATGTTAAAATTTAATTTATTATCACGAAAGGGTTAACAAGAATTTAAATATACCTATTCCTAATAGTTTGCATATTACATAGAGATCTATTAAGAAGTTTTGGCACATACTCAGTCGTCAATCACAGTAATCTTTGACATTTATTATCCGATAGACATCTCATTTAATTAGTCTAAATTAAACTGATCGGGATTAGAAACCGATGGGATGGTGGAGAACTTGAATTTGGTGGGATTTGGCGTAAAACAAATGAAAAATCAATTCTGCAGAGATTTTATATACAGGAGGCAATGTAAACTTTAACATTAACTGACTTCAAACAGTCTAAAAAAAAAATATTCAGTCTTTAGGGTTTTGCATTGAAAGTTCCCCTTTTGTCACCGAGTTAAATTTCATGAACCAATGGTAGTAAATAGATGTAATAAATTATACTAAAAGGTTTAGGAATGTTTGTTCTAGTCATAAATTTTCTGGGTGACAAATAAATTAATGGATTTATTTATTTATTTTTACTTACAAATATAATTGTCATTCAAACGGGTCTTTTCTTTAGACTATGTACGGAACCCTTAGTGACGTTAATTAGACTCGCATTTGACTAGTATTTATTTAAATCCAACAAAACAAACAAAACTTTACTTTCCATCATAATTTCTTAGTTACACACGGTTAGAAGATTATCTAGATCTATAACAAAAATAAAGAAACTCAGCCGTAAACTTCAATAAAACGCAATACCATAATTACTTTAACTTTTAAAGCATTTAAGGTAAAGCTGTTAAATTCGAGGTAGTTATGACAGGACTTAATACCAAGACATTATATTATCATTAAATTATCATTAGTTTGATAATCACCCCGATAGCTAATCTTATTCCTCTTATTTTCCTTAAAGGGTTAACGAGAAAATGATCATTTTGTATTACCACAGTTTGTACGAAATCTTATTTGGAGAACAATTTGATAAGAATACTTAAACTTACAGTTTTATTCAAGGATTTCTATGTGAGGTGCAGGTTCTAAACGCAGGCGAAGTAACAATGTAACATTTTCAAAGCTGTATGTGCTTGTATAATTAATAATCTATCTAAGTTTAATAAATATTTTGATAGTAACTATTGAGAGAATGATTCATTATTAAATGATGTAACGGTTTACTCACGCGTATTTGTTCGACTCGCGATCCCGCCGCGTCTGCTCATGATTAAGGACTCCGGTTGGGTCCGAAACTAGTCGGGCTACCCCGATAAATACGCGTGAGTAAACCGTTACATCATTTAATAATAAATAAATAAGACACTGAAAAACGGTGAGTAAGTGTAATCGTCAAGCTATCTTATTATAACTTTAGGTAACCTCAAAAGCATAAACGCTCGTTAACTTTCAAATATGTGTCTGTCACTGCCGCTCAAAGGTTGAAATTAATGGAAAACACAAAAATGTATTTAATTTCCGAATTCCTATATTACTTAATAGTAATCTCTCGAAAACTGTAAACGAAAACATCGTGAGGGACAAATACATTCAGAGAAAATCACGGAAATTATCACGAAATACGGCGCATCACTAGACGACAACTACTTTTAATATAATTAAAATAAGGTTCGTTAACTCACTGATCGAATCAGCGCTATAATTAACACAAGCTCACTCGCCTGTAACTACCAATAAAAAGACCACTCATGAAACCAGAATTTAATGAATGAAAATCATTCGCAAATGAAATATTCGCTGCACTGAAAATATCTGAAAACATCCTAAAATACGAGCGAAAACGAATACCAGTGCACGCACTATGAAACTTAAAGCGAAGCTACTGCTTTAGTGAAAACGAGATAGCAATATTCAACGCGTAGCTGCATCACGCTCTCACAACGACAGCAGTCGTATTTTAACTCACAGTAATGTTGATTTATTCAAAAACTCGTATGAAATTCAATCTTTTTGCTTGCCATTTGAAAATGAATGACCTACATTATGACTTGAATAGATCCACTCCACTTTTTGTGTGTTTATCTGCCTTTGCTAATGAACCAAATATTAATTTAGGTTTTTCCGGAAAATTGTTAACTGATAGAATATTGCTATTGACTATGTTTTTTAAGTCCATTAGGTCAATTTCTATCAAATATGTTAACGGGAGTATGTAGTGCGAGGATGTTAAGAGTCAAAAAGTTGGTGCATGCCTCGGGAACGAACTCGAGACCTTTGACTTGTCTTCCGATCTTACCGCTAGGCTCTCATAGCCTTGTACTGTTCTACATTATGTATTTCTATTTCTTCGGAAAGCTCTGTAGCCAAAACGGCTTGATATATTTCTTGTTGCTTGAGTGGTCTTATAAAGAGTAACTGGAGATAATATGTCTTCTTACTGTCTATTGTTAACTGTTCCATTTTTTGTTGGAGTAATCTAAGATAGAAAATTATAAATACATAAATAATGTTTAAAAATAGTATTTCGGTCATTGGTAACAGGCACACAAAATTTCACGTTACTTTTATGTATACGTAAACGACCATTAAAATTTACATTTAAATTAATTAAAAAACCTCGAATATCTCTGTAATAACTACAAGAAGCATGGACATGAAAGCATCTCCAACAAATTGTAAATTAAATTACAGCCGGAATAAGCCTTCAAGTCTATATCCTATTATACTTCGGTATTAATCCGAACAGGAACCCTTTGAGAGCTGGAGAGAAATTGTTTACAAGCGAAAACTACGTTGAAGATACCGGTAGCCACAATTCGGTTTATCTAAATTTAGATCTGCCTTTCAGGCAAACTAACAATACCTGCGTTAGATGAAGATTTCTAACCAAGCAAATGCAATATATTAGGTTATATAAAACGAAAATTGCCAGCCATTTCCTTTAATAAATAAATAGTCTAAATGGTCAGTTTTATTCTTTAAGCAATACAGCAGTAGCGCAGCTAAAGCAGCGTAGCTAAATTATCATTTGTAAAAATCCAACTATCATGGTTCATGACAACAGCCTGGACAGACGAACGGACAGATGGACATACCTACCCTAAAAATATTGACATTATAATTATTAAAGAGCTGGCGGAAAAAAAATGTTTGCCCTGAGAATATCTCAATCCTATTACACAAGTGTAAGATCCCCTAAAGTTGTAGCAATTAGGATAAGTTACAAAACGCATGAATAAATTAACTCAAAATTACATCTCAAACAAAAAAGCCAAGAAATCTCATAAAAAAACTATTCAAACAACAAAACTCCTAACCAAAAAATCTGGAACCAGAATCCAAAAATAACTTCTTCCTTAAAATTCATCTATTAAACTAAAGTCCCATTCATTTCAACATTTAAGATTTTAAACTGATATTTCGTTACTTAACGGGCTATTACGCCTGGCGGGTTTCCAAGAGCGGCCACGCGTAGCCACAACACACCTGTGTCTTCTACTATCAGATCCTCAGATTGGAAAATGTGATTAGTATTTGAAATATCTATAATATATTTGGTTTATCAAGCTATGTAATTGTTATAAAGGTCCGATCTTTTTCTGTTGTTCTGTTGACAAGGATGATTTCAGCTATGGGTTTTCGAAAAGTTGAGTTTGGTATTCGGGATTTAATTTTACATTCGTGTTTGCGGTATGTTAAATAGTGTTTGTGTTGCCAATTTTTTAGGAGTAGAATAAATGAAATATGTTTATCTTCAAACGATGTTCAAGGCCTCTTGAATGAACTTATTGTAACTGATGTCGATGAGGAGTCAAGGGGTCAATCAAATGAGGGGACAATTAGATTTACTCATGTATCTAGTGTTTTTTATTAGGTTTCCATTCACAAAGGGTAATAATGATACCCTGTTACTAAAACTCCATTGTCTCTCCGTCCGCCCCTTACCAGGCCCTATCTCATGAAAATTTTTCACACAGATGTGTTCCTGCTGCCCCCAAAAAAATCTAAAAACCTAAATAAAGATTAATTTTAAGTAACGGATGATTCAGTTATATTGTTGATGGGTGACCATTTATTTTTAGGAAATTGTCTTTTTAACTTTGGACCTTCCAGCTCCGATTCGTTTTTGACTAGTATCTTTAAGAACAACATTATAATTAGTAGTCTGTACCAATTAAAGCATTTGAATTTAAGTGTCGTACGTGTTATGCTAATAAATCTATATTAATCATAGGAATACATTTTGTCTCTTGAACTCAAAGTTTCGGTGCCAAATTTAATATTGAACGGTCGGTTTTAATATGGTTTAAAATTATAAGACTTTGGCATTTGTTATTGTGTTCGTCTCTTTGCTATTAAACTCTATAGTTATTATCACTATACTAGTAGTTATTTCGGTATTATTAAATTTTGATTGTTTTAATCTCTCTAGCTTTGATCAATTTAGAAAGGTATTGCGTCCGCTATTTTGTAACTATCTCCTAGTGTTTTGTATTGAACTCAAAATCTTGTTGAGTTGGCATGTCGTCCCTTTAATAATTGTGTTCTATTTTATCTGATTGTAAATTGAAAGATCATGCTGTGGATTATTTTTGCGTGATTTCCTCTTCAGATGTAGGGCACTTAGAAAGCGTTAAAGGGTGGGCGAATCAGGGTACCTACTGTTGGAATTACTACCAATGTCCAATTGGAATCGATCAACTTAAAAAAAATCCCTTCAAAAATCCCGCGTCAGAAGTTTAAAGTTAGTTTTGTAACCTAATTTGAATAAACGATTTTTGTTTTGGCTTCCGATTAAGCCAAATAACATATTATTTGCCATAATCTTCCTTCACTTTAAACCCATTTATAGGAAACTCATATCAAACTACCCTTGTCCGTACACACACATCTATTCCACCCATATTCAATAAGTTTTTAATACGTTTCCCCTCACAACAGTTTCCTCAAAGATGTTTGCATTACAGACCCAAACAAACTTGGATCCAATATTTGCAGTGGATACATTAAGCGTATCAGTAGAAATGGAATTGCCGCGACTATTGTAACTGCTTTTAACAGTTATAGCTAAGAGGGGTTGGTTTGCTTCTGTTTTTTCATTTTGACTCAGTTCCCGATTCCGTCTTGAAATGACACTACTGAACTTAACCAAGATTTAATAATAATTCTACTTTCCCAATAATATTATAAACGTGAAAGTTTACATGTATGAATGTATGTTTCAACTGTATGGACTTTTAAAGAAATCCAATATTTATTGTCCAGGTGGTGAAATATGGATCGCCAAATCCGGCGAGCTCAAAAAATGTCATGTGAAGGTAAAAATATTTCCACTTACAATGCATTTTTTTGCCCAGTTAATGGTAAGCGCAAACTATAACACAACCACAATCAGGAAAATGATGACGTCAAACAACAATCGGCAGATCACGTGACTAAGACAAGTTACGCCTGTCAGGGTTCAAATTAGGTATCTGACAAGCGGAGCAAGTTCGAAACCACGAAACACGATCAGACAGGACTGGACATCTCAAGGGGGAGAAACTAATTGTAAATTAGGGCAGACTCCGTGATTACTCCAAGTACTGTGTACACATCAAAGTTGCAAAGATTAAGGTCTGAGCTAGTCTGAGGTAAGATGGTCATCCCTCAAGAGAATACTGAAACCATTTTAATTAGATCCCTATTAAATTTATGATTTACAGACGTGTTGTAGAATGTATAATTTTGAATTGAATAAAAATGTTGGTCAGTTAGAATGAAATAGAAATTTGCCCGAATAGTTGATTTACGAATTACTATGTTTTTTAAAATAAAAACCCAAGCATTGATTGTCTGGTGTCACTTCGTCACGTCTTGTCTGCATGGACTGCCGAGTAGTTGAGATGCCGCCAAAGCCAATATACGCGACCGCGAATGATCCACAAATGATTTTAAGTGTCTTTGTGCATGTGACTTGAATGTTTGTAAAGCCCGCACCACGCAAGGATTAAATTGAGTAAAGCGGGAGTCGTTGATAAAAAGAATTAAAGGAAAGAAATGAAGACTGAAACAAGACAAAACAAAGTCGATTTAAATTCGCAGGTATTTTCAAAAGTATGTTAAAAATAAACTGAAAAAAGGAGCAGTTTTTTAAATCTGATGTAATCGGACTCCGTTCAATTTACATTTATAGGGGATCTTCAATTTTCTTTAACTAAAGCGTAAGGAACGCCAGTCTTTTCTAACCCGCGAATCGAATTTCAGATAAAAAACGTTTCCGAGAAAAGCGATAAACAATTTTTGTTTAGTTGATTCTTATTTACCGATGTCTAGAGTTTCAAGAAAAGGGGCTTATGTTTTTGTGCCATCAAGCGGACTAATGGTATTACAAATAAATATTTAAATTGCATAAACCTATATATTCAATTTTACCATATTTTAAAGAGACAGAATCCGCTAAGAAGTTCACTAAAATTTTAATTTAATTTTCCTTCATTAAAATTTTTATCGGTCTAGCTATTTTTATAGTTGTAAATAGCATTGCCATCGGGTTCAAAGCTACCCTGAAAATTTCAGCCTGCTAGCTTATCGGGAAGTGCCTCAAAATTGAGTTGCAAAAATCAAACCGGAACGTCAAACAAACACGAAAAGTAAGTGTATAAAAACTTGAGAAAATATCCATACGCTTCGATAAACTTTCGCTTGTTTTAAATTCACAAACTCAGATAATTATAAATTTCAAAACCCTAAGTTGGATTCATATTTTCATATCTCAATGAACTAATTCCACAGTATTTCAGAACCTTCACACAACGCCAACTAGTCTTAAACTAAGCTTAACTTGTATGAGTACTAGATAACTGATAAAAGTACTTATAATTATTTCAAAATACACCACACCCACACTCATAAAACGAATAATAATGTTCATCACAAACATTTGCCCTAGTTGGGAATCAAACCCACGACCTCCGGTATAGCAGCTTGTTCTGAGTCTGAGTGTCATTGTGTAGGTGATTTGTATGTTCATATAACAACCCGCGACACGAATTAAATTCCTTACGGCGGGAGCTTTTTTTTTAAAAAGAAAAAAAAACAATCAAAGCAATCTGACTACTAGACCAACAGACCAAATTAAAAAATCTTCATCAAATTTGACAGAACCAAAAACATTCTCACAGACACCAGCAAAAACAAATCCTACAAACACACTTGAAATAAAAACGCTCAGAACTTAAAGACCAACTAAAACCATAGCAATATCAGAAGTTATAGCTATAAAGATATTAAATGTCTCGATATCCGTCCTTTTGTACAAAACAATTTGCTATCATATTACTTTCACCATTAACGTCATGTTTTGATGATCCATCTTTTCTATATAAGGCCTCGGGCTGGACGCGTTTCTGACTGTAATTGTCTGTATCGTTATCTTAATGATTTTAAAGATTGTTTTTTGTTTCGGTTGGTTTTTATTGATCTGGTGAATTGAGGTCAGTTTTTTTTGGGATGTTTTTCTATTGCTTTTGATACTTTAGATTTTTTGTCTACTGGATATGGGTTTTATTTATTATACTTTTGTCACTAAACTATAGCTTTATTAATTTATATTTGAGTAAGTAAATTGAATTGTAGCCTGTTTCTCGTTAGGATGTTGTATGCTATAAGAGTGCCACTTGGCCTACTTACATTAGCATTGACCGAACCTAAACATCACTCAATTTAAATTAACTGTTAAGTCTATTGCTGACTGACACTAATATAAAAAAGAAAACAAGAATATCGGTTCATTCAGTCCGAAGTTCTGAGGTAATAAGAGCACAATGAAATACAGACGTATTGAGAACCTCTTTTTTTCAAAAGTAGGTTGAAAAAGGTGATAAATTAATCCTCAAACATTCCAGTGACACTACTAGAAATGCATTGAATTTTCCTAACCTAAAAAAAACTTTAAAGGTTTTGTATACGCTACGTTTTATTATTCACACCAGCGTTACTTGGCAGACGTAAAACCGAGCCCGGGATGACAGTAAAAAGGTTTACGATCTGACTCTGTCCAATACTGAGATGGGAGTTCGAATTAGACCCAAATTGATGTATTGTGACTTTCATGTAGGTAAATAAATTGTAAGGATAAATCTGCTGGGTTGTTTATGTGGAATTACTGGTAAAAGTGACTTTGTATACTGTAGGTACCGTAAATACCATATTTTATTAAATTTCGTCGAAGGCTATATTGCTATTATGCGATTATTTTTCTGGACGTCGAGATTAATTTATTTAATTCACTATATTTTTATATCTAGAAAACATTTAATCTTTATTGCCCTTCTTCATGGCAAATATGTCAGTTGGTGGATGCTATAATTATTTAAAAGAAAAATAGCCTCGCAACTAACGGGGTGGTGAACTTGATCCGTGCAAAATCAGGATTATAGATCGTTTTGAATGTTTTAGAGATTTCCAAAAAAAGCAGCCAAGTTTAGTCTAAATATGCTACGGCCCGTTTTCACCTTTATGATACAAACCTTTAGTTCTACGAATCCATTGTTCATTTGATACGCAGCTTGCATTTCTAACCCAGCCTCACTTTACCTGAACCGTTTAATAGTCTTGTCAATCAATTGGTTTGGGAGAACACATCAACTTCACTAAAATATTTTGTTAAAATGAATTTAGCTAAATTACTTAGCAAGCATTTACTCCTTACCGCAAAAATAAAAACTACTTACATCATGAATACTTAAAATTTATCTTCTCTAGAGTTGTTTTAATCATACCAACCATTTTGTCAAGTCATTAACATTAAAAAAAATCGCAATTAGATCTTTCGCTTTCAAGTAAAACGACTGTTCAAGTTCTAATTAAAATTGAATGAAATCTAGACCGTCCGTGAAAAATTAAAAGGTAAACGTCGTTTATCCAAATTAGGGAGTTGAATTAACGCTTTTTATAATCCGACATTACATGATATAGCACTTTAACACTCAACTGTGTAATACAGATGAAAGTAAAAGAGATTTAGGCAAATAATCATCATCATTAAGAGAGATAAAAACCAGTTTCGTGCTAGTCAAACTGGTAATACTAAGGATTCCGTACGATTTATAGGCTAAATCTAATCTATATCTATATCTATACTAATCTATACTCTATACTAATATATAAAGCTGAAGAGTTTGTTTGTTTGTTTGTTTGAACGCGCTAATCTCAGGAACTACTGGTCCAAATTGAAAAATTCTTTTTGTGTTGAATAGACTATTCATCGAGGAAGGCTTTAGGCTATAAACCATCACGCTGCGACTAATAGTCGTACTAAAGAAAGTGTGAAAAAATAGGGCAGGTATAAATCATAACTTATATCTTCTACCCACGGGGACGAAGTCGCGTGCAATAGCTAGTCTAATCATAAAGCTTCTTTGGGTGACAAATTATGGGTCCGAGCCCATAAATTTATGACTGTAAAAAACTTTGCTGAAGCTAAGTACTAAAAATAATTTTTTGTTGTTAAAGCAGCATCCAAAATACATGATCTATGAAAATATGAACTGTCTAGCTATCGCGGTTCGTGATTTACAGCTGGACTGACAAACAGACAGGCAGCGGTGCCTCAGGAATAGTGGTCCTATTTTTATCTTTTGGGTACGGAATCCTAATAAACCACGCGCAACCTTCATGAGTTGAAAATTTGAATACAGTATAGGGAAGAGCGGATTTTAGGACTCATCAAATAACAAAGTACGGTTGAAATAAAAGAAAAGGTTTAAATTACATTGATATGCCATTCATCACAAATATTCGTACTATTACGTAATTTTGCTACGATTTTGTCAAATGGCCAAAGAGCATTATTTCGCAAAACATAACCAAGGATCCAAACCAAACTCAAACCTTACAGTTTTCCAAATAATTTGCAGACAAAGAAGGATTTACCAAATCGTTTCCATAACAATTCATCTTAAATCCAAAAGCCAGCCAACAAACTGCCGATATGTCTCAATGCTCGCAAAATTTTAAGGGTCCAAATTTAAGAAGTCATTGTTTAAATTAATAAAAGTTTCCGAAGAGTGGGTGAGAAGGCGTTAGGACCAGATGTCGCGAGTTTGAACCGGGTTAAAATGTTCGGTTATTTTTAACTTTAAGCAAATTTCTCAGCTCGTTTCGAGGTAGTTTGGGAAAAGTGCGGCAGAAAGTTAGACTGCTTAATTTATTTTTAGGAGTATGGTTTTACTGATGCCTGGTTAAATTTGGGCAGGGTTTGGGAGAGCTTGAGAAAGCACTAGCAGCTGGTCCTTTTTAGATTTCCGTTAAGTTATTAAAAAATCCTTACTATTATGGCTCCGTTGTCCGTCTGTCACATGTCTGTATCTTGTGAACCGTTATAGCTATAGCGAAAAGGTTTTTATTTCTAACAGCTAAACAACAAACGATAAAAATACTAAACGAGGCTGATACAAAGATTAATCTAAATAATGATCATGTACAATATAATATGTTCAGGTGTATTTGTTGGGTTAATAAATCGAATTCTATAAGACTTCGCATAAGAACTGCCACCATCGCATACAAGGACATTTTCCGACACATCAGTTATTCTAAATTAGCAGAATTTATTTAGATTCCTTTGCAAAATATTCTCCGAAATACACCAGACACGGCTGAGAGAAATAAACAGTCGTATGAACGAATACGTCATACGTTACGTCGTCATTTCTCTCCGTACCACTAAAAGAAATAAAACATATACAATGCGTTACATCGAAACCTACAATCATACACATCCATCTTTCATAATAAAGTTATCATGAATGTCGGATCGAGTACTCTCGAAGTTTCCGCAACTTTTATAAGGCATCCATACACTAGGTCCTTGGTAACAGTTTGCGTCTCGCGTCCATGAGTTCCTAGGACCGTAGGACCAAGTTTCGTCATATATACGAATGTGAATGAGTTGAGGGGAATGGTTGCGAAGTTTCAGGTCACATCATTTGTTTATATGAAGATGGGAATATTCCAGAAACATTTGGATTTGAGATCAGTTTTATGCTTGAAGAATTTCATCTGATATTGGGAGTGGTTCATTTTGAAACTGGAAGTTTGGTTTGGGCCTGGATTTTGTGTTCTAGTAAAATTTTCACTTGTAGTTTTATGGTCCAAGTGTAAAAACAGATCACCAGAAAATTTTATAGTAAAAAAATATGTGGTCCATATCTTTTCATTTAAAGAAATTTTGACAAAATATTTTCCGCATGTAAGGTCGTTTATTTAGTCTTATCTCTTGTTATGAAAAAATAAATATACGACATGATATACACAGCCAACATTCCTACTTAAAATCAATTGCCTTAAACTTATTAAAAACAGACTACAATACTAACCAGATAAATAAATGCCAGCAACTACCAACCAACGAGTTAACCGCGCACTTTAAACGCAATTTTCCAAATCACTTGACGCCTTCAAAATTAATTAATGGTGGCTTCCAATAAAATGTTCTATAGACTAATTGGACCAATTAGTGTCGTTTGTCGCCAATCAAAGCGTTGAAGTAATAAATTAATGCGTTCCAATGGGTTTCAATTCAACTTGATATTAATTAATAATTCAATTATTACGCGGAGTTCAATTAAATATAAGGGATTGTGAAACTTTCATTGTATCATTTAGCGGGTTTTGGATCGGTTTGATAACATTTATTGATAAATTGGATTTCGGATTGATGTTCATTTTGGGGAATGTTAACTTGGAGATTTAGTAATTACTTTTCAGATGTCGCGATTAAGGTTAAATGCGTTTCTGAAAAAAGATCTTTAATGGTTTGCAGCTTTTCTAGATTTTAGTATTATTTCAATATTAGTATTATAAATATTCACAGCGAATCTTTGAACAGTAATTTTGAGAGGTAAGGTCGACACGGTTCTTTTCAGGATAGTATTAAAATAGGTATCGTCTTTAAAAAAATATATTCAATTTATGTTTGAAGAAAATTAAAAAAAAATTGTTTGTACTTAAAAACCATTGAAAGAAAAATCAGCCTGAAAATAATAACTACATGAAGCGCGGCAAGCCTCGCGACCTAAGATCAGTGCAGCTTTGTACACATTCGCTACACTTCCTCAGACGTTAAACCAATTACAAAATTAACTGTGCCTCGGGAAAGGAGAATTTAATCTCATCTAAAGCTTGTGAGGATTTTACATTATATTTTTCTTTTGTGTATGACCTAGTTGTTGTTTAAATAACCAATTTTCTCGGTTTATCTCACAATAAGTTATATTTAGCTAGCTTAGTTTCGCGGGTTCATCTATGTTTTTGTATTTTAATTTTCCTTGTTTCTTTCATGGAAAGAATGCATTTGCAATCTATTTTCCTGCGAGTACGGTGATTTAAATATAATGGTGTCATCCTGTTTTATTAACCAGAATAACCAAAATACACGTATGATCAATTTTGCTCAATAGTAACGCACTGCGCTAATTTCCAATTGCATTATTTACAACACACTAATTATACACAACATTAAAAGACTACAAATGACAAAATTAATTAAAATTAAAACTACTAATTATTTACATTCAAAATATTGCAAAACACGAAATTCGAATTAATGAGTGGGTAGTTCTTGCATAACGTCGGCAGGCTGATTATCGTCCAATCACAATAGCCCGTGCCGCTGACGTCATCGCACGGATGGAGAGCATTATGCAAATACGCTACGGAAATAATTCCGAGTTTACTTTGAACTCCAATAATTTTATTTGGTAGCCCTTGATTGCATGATAATTAGTTTAATAATGCTTAATATAGGGTAATTATAAAATCATTGTGATTGCGGAATATGATTTTGTTAAACTTATTTGTAAGTTGGTAAAATTTTAATTACAATTGATTTATAGGTTGACACGTCTGTTAAGCCAAATTTTTTTTACCGGATTTGTAGCCAAAATAAATGATGATGTGTTTTTGAAAGTTCACGCAATGACAAAATTACCTCAGAGCAGGAAAAGTTAAAAAGAAACCACTGAAAATAATCTGTTTTACGATAAAAGCTCAATAAATAACGTTCCTCAAACATCTTTATTATTACTTCAGTTTCAATAATATAAAGTTAACTTGTTATTTCATCTATTATGTGCCATTAAAACTCTGCTATCTCTATAATATTAAATTGATGGAATTCCAAGGTTATTAGTCCGTATTGAAGGTTGTAAAATAATGAAGGTATTTAATTAAATTTGACGGTATGCCAAGGAATGGTAACTCAATATTTTAGGAGGGAATAAAATGTGCGAGAACCTTAGTTAATATCTAGGTATCTTCGAAATGTTTTAGGGAAAATGTTACAATAATAATTATGTTAGTGTTTTCGGACGTACTATTATTAAAACTATGGCTTAGCTTCTAACTTTTGACTATTAAATTTCGTCCATAAACCTATAGTGAAACAAAAAAATTTTTTCGGCATACACTCTGTGTAGTACAGAGTGTACAAATGACATTATGCTCGTTGATTACCGACCGAGGGTAAACTACACCGCTGGGTGTTATTCACCAATTTAAAACTTTGTCAAATATAGACGGATAGCTGAGTGGTTTAGGTCACGGCGCTAAACCCACGGCGCGCAGCGTGAAGCGGGTTTGAATACCGCATACGACAAAATGTGATCTACGAATACTATTTGAGCATCTTGTTGTAATGTTTGTGAAACTTTCAGCATACAGCGAGAGTCGTTAATAATAAAAAAAAACTTGTGAGTGAAACCACACCACATTGAAATATTCCAAACAATTTCCAAAAACATTATCATAATTTGATAAAGTGTAGGTACACTTTATCAAATTATGATAATGTTTAACCAAATTGAATAATAAAAACAGTGATATTCTTCAGCCTTCCTCAAGATGGTCTTAATACCAAAAATCATAAATTAAAATATTTTTACATTTCATAACACTAAAAGTTGACCTTTATACACTGAAAATATTCACCAAAACACTTTATTACTCAGCTTATAAAAGTAATAACCTAAATTAATACTTAGAAAGAGAAAACACATCATGGCTTCATTTTATCCCTCTCTTTAAAAAAATGTAAGCCTAATTTTCCACCAGTGACAAGCTCTCAATGGAATTATGCTGTCCAAGAATGTGTAATTAAGTGTTTGTATGATTGTTTTAAACAATGATAATTATCATATTAACTATCGTGAGAATGATTCATTATTATATAGCCCGACTAATTTCGGACCCAACCGAGGACCTTAATCATGAGCTGGCGTTGCATGATTTAAAAAAGATATAATTTCAAAAATAGCAATGATTTATTTCTACTTCTTTACACCATTTACACTAATAAAAAATGAGGATATATAAAACAATAAAACACAATACAAAAGCAAAGAAAAAGAAAATGCAAATACATGCA
The DNA here is from genome assembly GCF_003590095.1 of Trichoplusia ni. Lineage (NCBI taxonomy): Eukaryota > Metazoa > Arthropoda > Insecta > Lepidoptera > Noctuidae > Trichoplusia > Trichoplusia ni. The sequence continues at coordinate 8,605,007 of NC_039482.1, read as the reverse complement.
TTTTCGCTACGCATCTATCAGTTCCCTTCATTGATTTCGTACGCACAAACCCTCGTTCCCGTCACGCATTAAAGCTGATTGAGGTAAGGTAAATGTATCCATTCCATTGAATGGTACTTATAAAACAACATGCCTTGATGCACATTCGCTCTTCCCCGCACAAATGTATGGAGATGACATTTCGTTTTGACTAGTCACGTGACTCCGAACTGTCATTTTCATACATTTCCAATGTCGGAATGTCATTCGACTGTCGTATACACAGCCTAATCCGTCCATGAATTACGCAAACGTCCCAATTTACTCCAACATTTTAATTTTACGCAAAATAATAAAAAGTCTCACTGAATACTCTTATTCTCCATTTGTTACACGTACCGTAAAAATAATATTACAAAACACTGGATATTATTTTATGCTAACGATACTCATAAAGGTTCGATGGCTGTTATAACTTGGACTCTGTTGGTAAAGAGAGTGTGAGTTGGTAAAGACCAAGTTATTTGGGCGTTTAGGATTCTCTAGAGGCTGGAATACAATGCAGATTACAGGCAAATTTTGTCTTATTTGAATATAATAAAGCGTAAGATCGTCATTTTGTAAATATTCATACAATCAAGAGTGGTTTATGTTAATTTACTTGTGTCACGACAACATTTCAATATGGCTGCCTTTTGGCGCCAAACGGGAATATTATGCGGCGTATTAATTTGATGTTTTTGGAAGTTTATTTTCTTTTGAATTTAATTTAGCAATTCTTTCGTCGTGGCGTTTTTATTAAGGCTTATGTTGGAGTATTTTTTAAGACCATTTTGGGAATAGCTCTGAAGTAGCCCGATGATCTGATGACCTAGAAAAGAAGCTAAATCAGATTGGTTGAGGAAACGGAGGGTCGGGTATTGTGATGTAACTTGGGGGAGTCCTATATCCAGCAATGGACCGAAATATGCGGAGCCTGATTGATTGATTCAAGAATATAATGACGTATAAGTTTATCGTCAAATTTCTGAAAGTGAATAAGTATTTTTTTAGAAACAGTATAATGCCGACAGTTTACAAATATTTTGACCGAAAGGCACGTAATATTAAAAACCCTATTCATGTTAATTAATATTCGATACATGCCGAACATAAATCTTTTTTATTAAATAAAAAATCCCGAAACCCTTTTAAATAACTTCACATAAAATTTAATTATTAGAGACCTTTTTTCAGTGGTTAAAACCTTCGAATATTATAATTTGGGCTTTACATATTTTGGCCTTACATATGAATCATTAACATATTATTAAAAAGGGTATAAAAATTATCAATCAGCGTTGGGAGGATTCCCTAGAAGATTTGGACGTGAATTTTATTATTATTTTGCATTATTTCTAGTAAAAGTTACTCTGAAAGTATAAACTAGAATAGTCTATATATGTATTATTATATATGTATTATTTATACACTTCATGCTCTACGAGAATCAGGCAATACATAAACAATCGTATTTAGGTAATTGTATAAAAAAAATCTAGTCGCAAAACTGTCACTTTACTTGTCTAATACTAATACGGTCTTATGGTCTTAACTTTGATGTTTTTTGTTTAAATAATTGTCATAAAAATATAATCTGTGAAATTTTTAACAGTCTAGCTATCACGGTTTTTGAGATTTTGCCTAGTGACAGACGGACGCAGAGATGGACAGGCAGCGTAACCTTGGTAAATTAGTTTCGTTTTTTTATAATTAGAAATAGAAACAAAAATAACATTTTCCATGTACATCTTACTACAAAATATTTCTAACACACACACACACACACAGTAAATACTTTGACTGTATTTGACTGCATTTAACTCGTACAGTTTACATTGACTTAATGTAAACATACCATTTCTCCCCTTCTGTACTTATTTCCGAAATATAGTTACACATGTCCACTGCAATATATTTACCCAATCAATCAAAGAGGCACCTTTGCATACACACGACACACTTTACTGACGGTAAACACGCAACTGAGTTGGTAAGTACGGTCAGCGAAAAAAGGCAGAAGAAGAAAACGAAGATACATAAATGGAAAACAGAACTGGCAAGTTTTCAGGCGACAATGACTCCTGATAGTGAGGTTTTTGCACAAATAGTTTAATAAAAAATTGCCATGAAAATTGGTTATCCATCAACTTACTTTATGACCGTACTGAGCGTTGCTTAATATCAATGTATATTTTCATTATTTGTATATAACTGTTTAGCCAAATACAAATAAGGAAGCATACATAACATTGGGGAATTGGGAATATTAGTCCACTGCTGAACATAGGACTCTATGTCCAGCAGTGGACTAATACGGGCTGATGACGATGATGTATAGCCATTTCATCATCTGCGAATATTTTAACAGTCTAATGATAATGGCGGTTCAAGAAAAACAGTCTGGTGACAGCCGAACAGACAGACAGCATTATTTACTATTTAGGTCACGAACCCGTAAAACTGACGATCTACCCAGCATTCAGGAGTGTTGTAAATTTAATTGAGTCATGGATTTTGTTGCTGGCTGTAGGCACAATAAAAATATCATAAATGTTTACCATAAAATATGGCCGGTTCTTGGATTTGTAGGTTGGCGTTTGGCAATTAGATTTAGGGCGAGCGCTGATTTGACACAAAGGAGTTTTCTCTATTCGAGGAAAAAACTGTTTTGACTATCTCACTTGACTTGTTTACGTACTTTTGTAAGCTAAATACAGTTTACCCTGTTTACTAAGAGGAGTAATAGGACCCTTAAGTGGTCTACTTGGACATCACTAAACTGACTGTTAATTCGGGAAGCGATACAATTTTTGTATCACATTTGAAATCAAAATTTATCAATTGAAGATAGGCTACTAAATTACACTTTTTGGACGTCGAATGAAAGGCAGCACCCTATATTGTCTAAGTTCCACCGCTTATTGATTCAGTCTTCTTCTGACTAAAATCCACCCACTTTCCTTCCTTTGCTCTTTGTGAAGCAGGTCGCGGTAACCCTTTGCCATGCAGTGGGAAAGTTATAGCTAAAGGAAAAAAAAAACACAATTTTTATGGCAAAAACCAAGAAAACATGAATTTAGTTAAATTCAGTTTTCATTTTACTAAATACATGATTTTGGCAACGGCAATTTTAACCCAACAAGTCAAAATTACACCAGGTTTGAGGTGGGTAATTTGCGTTTTGCATAAATCATACAATCTGCGTTACTTCAAGACTTTCTTTTGGAGTTGTCATGGTGATTGATTGCCAAGAGTTTTCTGCTGTTAGAGCTAAGAGTTCCAGCATATCTGACGCATTATTACTTGAACCTGTCAGGTTAAGGAGGATGGTTTCTATTTTTCTTTTGATTTAATTTAATATTGAAGTCGCCATCGGCAGCAGCACTTACTCCTACAAACATCGTTGTGTCACGGGAGGTTATACAAACATTCGAGTAACATGCGCAAAGATTTCGTTAGTTAAAACATTCGTGGATCACACAGATGCTTGTTCTATGTGGCACGTCGCACACTTCAGGTTTGGCTTGGGGACCTGAACTACTCGGCTATCCCTGCAGTCGATTTTGGACTTTATGTAAAAATACACGTGGAGTTGAATTTAGTCTGTAGTCTAATGTGTATACACTATAGGTATTAGTGCCTAGATACTATTAATCACAGAGGCTTGTCCTAATCCCAAAGTTTTGCGGTTTTGATACAAACATTGTCTGTTTCATCCTAAGTCGTAACCGTGGATTTGCAAGTACCTTCCAACCATTCTAAATTAGGTTAGGAATAGAACGGTTTTCTAGATATTAAAATGTAGAACATAATGAAACTACGGTTTGGGTACTTCATCAGGACTTACGTTATTTTGGTTAGCATCGGTGACGACAAGTTCTTTTAATGCCTGTTCAGGCTAGTTCTGTGCATAATATTGGATGCATATTTGTTTTCAGTCTTGCAAACGCAAAATCCCATAACAGTGAACGGAACTTATTTTCGCTTTTAATATAGATTTTGCATAGTTCTTAAGTCATAAGCTTCATTCAATCCCTATCTCCTAAACTTATACTTTTAATACCCAGTCTTCACCCCATCACGGTTTCCCGTCTAACCCGTAGTGAGCTAGCATTATGATCTATGCTCGACCCTGTTCTACGTGGGCATACTAACTTACATGAGCATAACGTTACTTACAACATGTCACAAGAATGTCTTCAAGGCATATTAAGACACAACTAAGTCTTAAGTGTGTTGTAAATTGTGTTGCACGTTCATAAAGTTCATAATGGCATACATTGTTCTATAAAGGAACACATCAGTTAACTTTGTTACGTTATATGCAGCAATGTATGAGATGTTCCTAACAAGGTTAAAAACGTATGTCGCAGAAGGATTTTATTCTTTTTGTTCAAGGAGTTTAACAGGCATTCAAATCGCGTATATTTTATAGTTACTTTGCTACCACAAAAGCTTGTTTTACATCTGGGTTTCATTTTGAGTGGTTCTTATTCTTCAAAATTATTATCAGCCGATCAAGTTTTCAAAGGTAACAATTATTTTTCTATAATTTAACTTCCAGTTAAAGCTGAAGACTCACTTTTAGATTAAGATTAATAGCACAGAACAAGTTATCGTGCTCATCAGACAAGCATTTTTACAGGTACGTCTTAAACTCTCAACGTACAGTTATGTAGGCCTTACTTTTCCCCTTTTCCTTTTCCTTTCGACAAATTAAATTCATTAAATCTAGCCTGCTTAAGCGGTCTGTGCAACCAGCCTAACCATTTCGGGTATTATTCCAAAACTATTCTGCGCTCGCCTATTAAAATTGTACCAAATTATAAATCACATTTATGAATATGGTAGTGCATTCGCTGCATGATATTAAAATATATTATGTTCACAATTATATTTCATTTAAAATATGTTTGAGACCGACCTAATTCGTTGGTTTATGATGTGTATCATATTTTAAATCAAGTTTAAATTGATGTACGAATCGATACACGAAACAGCCTTATTTTACAGTGAGTGTATGAGAGATCTTACATTTGTGAAAAATCAGTTAGTGGGTTCTATAAAATATGGTTCAAGAAAAGCAAGCTAGGTAGGGTTACAAAGTTGAGTGTTTGCAATTCTGAATCTTTATTTTTAGTCTTTGTTGCTGTACCGAGCGGCAACAAAAATTCAGGACAGAAAGCGGTACCCTGTAATAGGGTTCCGTCTTCATATGGCCATATGTCAAATAGGAGTCATTGAATTACAAAAGTAAAATAACTAAAGTTCTACTAGATGTCTGTGGGGTATCAAACCATATAATACAAAAAAAAATAACAGGAATAATATGTATGCGGAGAGCAAGAAACAGAGAAAGACGTATGCTTAACAATGGATTTTTCATGGCAGATAATGATGATCACCCCAAAGCACATGTACTAGCAACTGTTTATTAACTTATCAAAACAAATCATGATAATCATATCGAAATACGACTTGAAAATAAATATTTAAGACTACCTCCAAAAAGTCTATTAATACCTCGACCGGTAACTATGAGAAATGACCCGTTACGTATTCCTGACGTAACGCCATCGCGTGACCAATCAGACGTTGTTGAATTATTATTTATGGTCTGGAAGTACTACTTTAAATATTATGGATTACTTTCGATCCAAAGAAGGGTGAGTGACTTATTTGGGAAAAGTGACAGAAAGTGAAGTTTTTCAAAAATTTTAATTGATGTTGGGATTTTTTATCATGTAGACTATACGATATTGTCAAGAATGCTCCACTTCGGAGCAAAGTGATAAAACGTATTTTCTTTTCATTCGACGAGTGTCTTTGGTTTAGCGCAAAAGATGGGCATTAGTTCCCTTTTTGGCGATATAATTGATGGCTATTCTCTTTTTTCTAGCCCAAAGTAATGTTTTTCCAGTATCCCCGGAACTGTACTGGAAAATTTCCATCTCCAAATTCTACCACAATTTTCTAACTCCAAGTTCAAAAAATTATGCAGTATGCATCTCATTCATCCCATCACAGAGCCACTCAGCGGCCTTCGAGCACCTTAAAATTCGGACACCAGGATTTTCTTCAACTATACAAGAGGAAAATGTTCAAGAATACAACCTCAGATATATTTTTAACAAAATTTTAGGAGATTTTCTATGTAGAAAAAACGACCAGTCATAAAAGAAATGACATATTCTAATTCCCTATTCAGAACTCGTTATTTACACAATTTAGCTATCGTATCAGAACCATCATCAATCATAGTGGTTAGGGATAACTAGTCCTTTTGTAAATGCCGCCATTTTTCATACTAACTGTATGGTGTTTTTATTATGGATATTCATTTTAAGTAACGTAACAACTTTTTTTTAAGACCGAAATTATTGTGGCACCAAGTTAAAAGGATTTGAAAAGCCGGTTGGCCTTTATTTATGTGGATATACCACGTGTTTTTAACATGAAATTTAGCTTTATTTTTTACAATACCTACTCTGCTAGTAAATAATTTCAGTCCAAAAACCAAAACATATTAAGCTACTAGATTTAATGCTAAAGCCCAGAGTATGACTATAGCCTACAGAAATAAGTACCTATCACACCTACACTTCATCTGCTTAACGAGTCACGTTGACTGCTGCGGTTATGTCTCAATCGGTATTGGCGCACAACGTGGGGCACGTGTTGCTAACTTATAATACTACCACGCAGTTATATGTATAAATTATATTTTCTCTGATTTGTATATACGGTGTCAGTTCTTAGAGTGAGAGAAACTTAATAAATACACTTATATCTCTATTAATTGTCACCAATATGAATTAATTTGGTACTTATAAAAACTCGGATATCAGATTGGTCACCACACTAAACTTGCTGTGTGTGACGTGATGTAGGTTAAATCCCGCATGGGATAAACTCCGTGTGATAAGCATTGTGACATCCAAGCCTGCTGGTTCTGGAGTTCATACAGCAGTCGTTTAACAAAACAAATTCGTTTTAAAACGCCAGTACAATTCGATCGAAAGTTTCGCATAACATGAACACCAACAATACAAAAATTCATTTATATGTAAAAATATAATCATCAGAGCCACAGCAGGTTTCATAAACCCTCACATGCATGTTAATTACACGTAACATCAAATCACGTGGCTGCGGTCGTATTGAAGCTTTATTGGCGCACAACATGGGGCGCGTGCACATACTAATTAAATCAATGGAGAGGAAAATGTTTATTTTTATCCAACTGGAAATGGTATTTTTTAGAAATTTGTATTTTTTGATGAAACTTGTGTAATATACCGCTTCTAACTGTAAACTTTCAACAAAAATAATATTTCGTTTCAAAATCTAGGTGTTCAAATATTAATCATAATCAAAATTTAAATGAGAAGGTCAACTTTTTGAGTTTTTGGTAAATCTAGAATTAACCAAAAAATAATAGAACCAAGCCTAAACAGAACCGTAGTCATGTTTTGGCTGTGAAAACTTGTCACTCTTTCCAGTCTTATACATATGTATAGTTTTATCGTATGTGTATGCACTGAACTTCTCCCAAACGGCTAACAGATCTGAACGACTTCTATTTTTGCTTCCATTCTAAAATCAGCCCGGCAGAGCAAAGCCGGATAAACTAGTGTCTTTATATAAAACTTATACTACCTACTTGAAAACATGGAGTCTTGTAAAGAGTTGTCTTTCAAAATATAACTTTTATAAATATTTTAATATTTAAAACATTTCAATGCCAAATATTTGCCTATTTGAACTCTGTTTCTGTTTGTAATTTCACATTGATTTACAATACATATACAAATACAAGGCCACCTAAAAAAATGATATTAAACAACCGCTCTATATTAACCAATGACGTTCAATGTTCATTCGCAGTCGGTCTGATTAAAGGGGCTGCGATTGACCTAAATCTGGGGGAAGGGGAGAGGACGGGTATGAGAGGGGGGTGTTCACTTTATTGTGGATACAACAGCTTATAAATTACCAAACGAAGGATTACTACAGCACGTTTGCTTGTGTTTCTTTTTTTTCGTGTGAATTTTTTTTTGGGTGCCTGTATTGGGGTTTCTGGTTTGAAAATGTTTTTTGTTTTAAATTTTGGTTTTTGACCTATGAATTTTTTACTACATCTGGCAACTCTGGCTCATATTACAGTTTTCAACTCAGATTTCAGTTGTTACTAACATTAGTAGTCATAGAACTTCAATAAAGAAGTTTCTAGTCTAGTCTTATTCTATATTGCTGTTTACACGAAACACATGTCATGCCAGAAAAACTTTGTTACTATTAATTGTCGCTTATCCGCTTAATTCATAATATAATTTTTTAAAACTTGTATACAGATTAGATCTGGTTTAATAGTAGATTGCTACCATTTATTTCTCTGAAAATTCAAGAGTCAAATAAATTATTGTTATTTAAATTATATTTCAAAACGATTTAATTTTATTCCATTTTAAATCTGTTTAAAAGTCAGATAATAATGAATGTCATTTGAAACTTCTTTTATGTCTGCGATAATCCAATTATTTTAGTTGGAACAAATGTTTGAATATTTTCAAACAAAACACGCATAAAATGAGATTGTTTAATTTTCTGAATAAAATGTATTGTTCTGAAATGTTTTTGTTGAAATATTACTTTTGATTTTGTATTATTACAATAGTTTTCTATATTTGAGTCTTTATATCATGATATTGATTTTAAATCATAAAATGACTGATGCTGATGACTGCCACAAGAGTATCAGTCGTTAACAGAACGACACATTGTACCACCTGTCGTTTAATCTCAATATTAATTTTATTTGACGTAAAAATTCAACTGAAATTTTATTAATCATCTGTCAAAATTTCACTGTCTAGCTTCCACGTTAAATTAGATAGACATACCTGGTGATAGACAGATAGAAACACAGCTGATTCCGTTTTCTCACTAAGGTATGAAGCTTTAAAAACATTAAATTCATATCTCTCTTATTTGATAGGAGACTTGATAAAGAAAAAATCAAAAAGAAAATTATACTAAACTCAAACTACACTAAAGTATTACGAAAGTTATAAGCAATGATGCGAAGCGAAAGCCTTGATGCGAGCAGACATCTTTAATAGCGATAAACATCTGAAAAAGCAGACATAACAATACGTCAATGGTCTGACGCGCTTTTGTGTATGGGCTGTTTGAATCAGTATTAAATAGGAAATAGGATGATGACTGGGTATAAAAATCTCATTAGTCCCTCAGTTAGATAATTGAAAAGTATGAGACACGTATTTTTTCCTTTTTCAGAAAAACTAGAATTGACAAAGATTAACTGCTTTAAAGTTTAGGAGCGTTTTGAACCCAAAGTAAGTTGCTAAAGCACTTGTGTTATGGAATTCAGATACAATGAAAGTACCACAAACACCCAGACCCGAGACACTGTAGAAATAAGAATTTTTACATTGACCCGACCAGGGATCAAATCCGGGACCTCAGAGCTAGCGACACCTTGAAACCGGTGCGTAAGCCACTCGACCACGGAGGTCGTCAAATGACTTTTGATTTTAATTTTGATAATGAAACAGTAACTGATTTATTTTGTAGGCGTTCTTAAACGTATAGACCGAATGGATCATCAGCGTGATGATGACCTTGAGAACTTTTTTTATTAAATTTTATAATTTATTTTCTCTTTGTCTATTAGTAAAACACAAGTTTTAATGA